>NW_020954556.1:36917144-37176484 GCF_900497805.2 Vombatus ursinus | reverse complement strand
GGATAGGATAGGATAGGATAGGATAGGATAGGATAGGATAGGATAGGATAGGATAGGATAAGGCTATAATGAATATTCCTATGATTTCAATGGTATGAGAAGATCCCATGGGAAGAAACTCCTTCTACCAATATAGGAAGTTATCTTTTCTTCAACCTCTACTCTTGGAGAGTTTTCTCTCGCCCTGAGAAGTTAGGTAACTTTCCCAGGATCACACAACCAACAGATGTCAAAAGTGGGACTTAAATCCATGTTTTCCATGCTTTAAAGGCCATCTTTCTCTCTACTAAGACTCTGTCATTTTGCTGTTACTTAATTTTATATCATCTATATTTTCTATTGCATCCCTCCTCTCATTCTGTCCAAGAGAACTAGAACTTCTTATTCAGTACTCAGTGAATTTGTTAACTATAAAATTTGGTATAACAAGTCAGATGAACAAGTCAGAGTTCATTATTTTCAAAAGGCAACCAATTTCACCCCTTACCATCACCATTACCTTACCACTGGGAAAACTGTTTACTACGTCGAAAATTATTATAATAGTATTATGATACACTCAGGTGAGTTTTTTTCTTTCTTTCACAATATTTTCTCTTTTTGCCTCACTAGAATCTCAGATGGATTCTAATAGGTAGCTATGCAACAGGAAAGACAAAAAAAAAAGTCAAGGTTTCTTAACATTAAGTCCAGTTCTATCCACTGTGCTACCTGGCTGCCTCTTAATATCTACCGTGCGCAAAACACTATGCTAGAGGCTGGGAGATATAAAAATCACTATAAATAGTCATGTGATTTATTTTTTCATTTAATATTTAAATGACATATAAAAGATTGTGATGAAGTTCACAACACCTGTTTTCTCCCTGCTATGCTCTCTTCATAGTTGGCCTGGCAGGAATGGGGTGGGGGTGGGGGTGGTTGTTGCTAAAGAAATATTTTTATATTTAACCCTGAATATGAATTTTTCCTAGCACTGTGCTCTGTGAAAAACCTGAGGAAGGAAGAGGGTGTCGATCAGACTTAAATATCACCAGTTGCCACAAATATCAATTCAATATTGTCTCAGCTCTAGTTTACTTCTTCCATATATCAATCTTTTCTTCTCTTGTGTTCCACATTAATCCACATGCATCTCTGACTCCCCTGCCTGATGCCCTTAAATTTGGGTGGAAGTCCCTTGCTTCAGGTTAATAGAACCTCAAAATTAATTTAGTCTTTCTAGATGCCTATGAATATTCTAGTCTAGCTCAACAATTCTCCATGATCCTGGGAAGGGCCTCCAAATTTCCTGCGATCTGGGGTCTAGGAAACCAAGGACTGCATTTGTGTTAGCTTTTTGAGAAGCCACGTCAAGCTTGAAATCTACTTAAACCACCAGTTATTTTTCAAATGAATTCTACCTATTCCTCATCCATTTTGTACTTGAGAAGTTAATTTTTGCACCCAATTATATGACTTTACATATATCCCTATTACATGTTATCTTCTTAAATATCCCTATTAAATTTTGATTAGGCACAATGGTCAAGCAAGCAAACATTTAATGAATATCTGCTATGTGCCAGGTTCTGAGTTAGGTCCTAGGAATACAAAGGTAAAAATTAAATGATCTCTATCCTCCAGAAGTCTATATTCTAAAAGAGGAGGCAACAGGCATACATATTTAAGTATGTACAAAAAAAAACAGAATTGCAAGAAATCTAATTTGACTAGACTACAGAATAAGTAAGGGGAAAATGTATAATAAGCCTGTAAAGTTAGGCTGGGGCCAGCTAATGAAGCGCTATAAATGCCAGAGGAGTTTATGTTTTATTCTGAAGCTAATACAGTCATTGAAGTTCATTCTGTAGAGGAGTGACATAGTCAGACCTTAGCCTTATGAAAGCCATTTTGGTGGTTGTGTGCAGGATGGATTGGAGAAGGGAGAGATTTGAGGCAGGAAAACTAAGGCAGAAGGTATGGCCACACTCCCAGTGAGAGGTGATCAGGACCTGAACTAGGATGGCAGTGTTTGTGTGAATAAGAAGGGATGGATGTGAAAGATTTTGTACAAGTAGAATCAACAACACTTGGCAAGTGAGTGAATATTGAATGTTCTACTACCTGTCAAGGTCTTTCGGGATTCTGGCTGTATCATCCAATGTGTTAGCCATCCCTCCCAGCTTCAAATCATCTGCAAATTTGATTAGCATATCATCTGTGTCTGTGTTCTAAGCCAATTACAATAATATGCCAATTACTGAAATGGCACAGGGCCAGGCACAGATCCCTGGAAAACTCCAGTGGATACTTTCCAACTTGAAATTGAACTATTAATGACTACTCTTTAGTTCTAGAATTTTGGAAGAAATCTAAGTTAAACAATAGTGTGGCCTATAGTCTGCTGACTCCATTCTTTTCGCTTTCTGGAAATCAGAACATTTGCATTCTTGGCATTTATGACAGCTTGTGCTGATGCATAGAAGGGGGAGATGAAGTGAGTTCTTATCTGAAAGCAACTGAAACTGTTATAAGGTTCTGCAATACAGGCCAGCCTAAGGTGGTGGTGGGCCTGGAGTCAGTAACACTCTTCTTTGTGAGTTCAAATAAGACACTTACTAGCTGTGTGACCCTGGGCAAGTCATATTAGCCCTATTTGCCTAAGTTTCCTTACCTGTAAAATGAGCTAGAGAAGGAAATGGCAAACCACTCCAGTAACTCTGCCAAGAAAACCCCAAATGGGGTCATGAAGAATCAAACACAACTGAACAAGTATTTTATTTATCATGGTGGTACCTATGTACATTTGAGAAATAAATGGTGATACAGATGTGTTTAAGACCTATTGTTAGAGGATAGACTGCTGATCTTTCAGTCATTATAATGATCCTTCCTGGTTCGTGAGAACAATGAAACATACTTTCATGAAGAGTCAGATACAACTGAAAAACGGCTGAACAACAACTGATACTACTACCAACGGGAAGATTTCTCTTTCCTCCTCCTTAAATTCCCCACTACTTGACACCTGATAAACTTATAATGCCAATCAGCAAAACTCAAATGCTGGCGGCTCTTCACTGTCTCTTGTGACAGTGTTGATTTGTTCAGCAGTCCCACAGCTGCTGCAAGCCAAGGTGATGGAGACTAGATGAACAGTAGCAATAGTGACAGAAGTTATAAAGTCATACAGAGAAGTATTTTGGGGAGAAACATAATGAGCTCAGTTTTTAATATTTAGCTTGAGGTACCAGTAGGATGTATACATGGAAATTACTAGCAGAGAGAACACTAGTAGTAGACAGTTAGAGATGCCAGCCTGGAACTTAGAAGAGGGACAGATTTAGGAGTTGGCTGTGGAGACATGATAGTTAAACCTACGGGAGTGAATGAGATTGCCAAGGAAGAAAATTCAGAGAGAAGAGAAAGCCTAGGACACATTCTGTAACGGTCTGAGAAGAGAGTGATGAGCTAGTGACAAAGACAAAAAAGGAGGAATAAGTAAGAGTGTGGATATCTGACTACAAAGAAGGAAAATGTATCTAAGAGGGGGGTAGTTAATAGTATCAGAAGTCAATGAGGATGAGGACCAGGAAAGCATCACTGCATTTTACAATGAAGAAGATATTGGTGACCTTAGAGACAGCAATTTCACTCGTGATGATTGCAGAAGCCAAACTGTAAGAAAAAATGGGCAGTAAGAAAATGGAGGGTATCAGGAATAGACAACTTTTCAAGAAATTTAGCAGTGAATAAGAGAGAGATGGGAGAGCAGTCCAATGGAATATAGGCTGGCCTGTATTGCAGAACCTTACAACAGAGGTAATTACCAGAGGTAATATCCTCTCAAACAAGAAAAAGGCTTTTATTTTAGGACTGGGAAAGAAGGAACCACATGGAACAATGGTCCAATAGTAGGGGACGGGATCGAGGGCACAGGTAGAGGAATTATTTCAGGATTAGATGAAGGAATTTAAAGGACTTTTTGGCTAACCTGAATCTTTTTATCTACTATAATTGTAGAAAGTGAGAAATTAAGTTTTATCAGTCCCTGACTTATAAAAAGCAGAGACCAAGAGCTTCCAGCACCTAAAATTTTTGCTTTGCTTTATCTCTCCTAAATCCTCCTGTTCATTTATAGACTTCCAAAAAGAAGCTGATAAGAATCCTGCAGTTTCAAACTAGTCAGTTCTACCAAGAATCACATTTTGCTTTAAGATTCCTGTTAAGTTGGCCTCATCCTTCTTTGATATTGAATTTGAAAAAGGGTTAGGCACATAAAGAAGGAGCTATATGTTTTCCACTGTGAAAACATATTAGTGGTGTTCCTGAAGGAAGCTAATGAAGAACTGGGAAAAGGATCTAGTTGGATCTCCTACATCTTCAGCAAACAGTGGAGGGGGGGTCCCCCATTGGGCCTCATTTTGAAATGTCCATTGCAAAAGGGGGAAAATGGTATCTTTTGATGTGTCCACAATGGCCAAAGTGTCCAGATTTTCCCAGAAGAGTCCAGAGCACCTCTTCTGCTGGGAGACATTTGGCTTGGTTTTCATCACTGTGTGAGCACAGGGTCTTCAACACAATAGGTGCTCAATAACTACTTACTGAAGGAACAAGCCGCTCTCTAGAGTTGGGGTTATTAACCTTTTTTAGAGTCATGGACCCTTTGGGTAGTCTGGTGAAGCCCATGGACTACTCAGAATTATGTCTTTAAGTGCATAAAACAAAATACATGAGATTACAAAGGAAACTAATTACATATTGAAATAGTTATCAAAATATTTTAAAAACGAGCTCACATTTCGTAAGTTAGGAGGTGGCATAATGGTTAGAGTGCTAGAACTGGAGTCAGAAAAACCTGAGTTCAAATCGTGCCTTAGATACTTACTACCTGTGTGACCTTGGGCAAGTTCTTTAGCCTTTCTCTGTCTGCCTCAGTTTTCTCATCTATAAAATGAGGACAATCGCCCCAACCTCCCGGTTGTTGTGAGAATTAAATGAGATATTTGTAAAGAGTTTTGCTAATCTTAAAGCAATATATAAAGACTAGCTAGTATTATGGTTGTTATTAGAATTATACTGATTAACACAATAAGGGTGTAGAAAAGCTAGAGTGGGTGATAGCTGTTATCACTCCTGAGAGGATGGGGGTAGTGACAGACACTTAGCTCTCTGGATTAGCTGCATAGCTCTTAGCTCCAACTTAGCCTGGAATGAAGAGCAGAGCTCTTGGGATGGCCCCAACTATTGCTGAGGCTAGGTGGGTGTTTTGGGGAAAATGCACCAGAGGTAATATCCTCTTAGACAAGAAAAAGCTGGTTACTATGGGTTCCCGTTCACTTACAGGTTTCAACAGGGTCTTACAAGCGTCAGGTCCACGAAGTCCCACTGGGGAAGCAGGTGACTGATGCCACAGTTATCGAGAATATCACCTGGGCCACCTGGACAAGGTAATACAAAGCAAATCCTCCGAGGAAAACATCACAATGTATTTATTCCCTTTGTCTCAGGATCAGTTAGGCTCCTAATTCCAAACTTGCTTGAAATTTTGAAATGAGAATTCGCTCTTCTTAAATCTACTCTTAGAAGAAATCTCCAATTCCTTTTAATGAGTTCAGGGGAAATGACTCACCTCCTACGTAGGCCAAGCTCCTCCCAATAGATTCAGACCCAAGGACCTGAGCCTTAGGTGCCACTACAGGTGGCCAGTTGATGATAGACTTGGGAGAGAAGCAAGACTATAATTACCATGTTGATTCAAACACAGGCTGAACTTTCTTTACAACTTAGATATAAAATCTGAGTAGGATCTATAATAAATGTTGCTTTCAGTATTTTTCTACATTTTTTCTTTTAAGATCTAATTTTAGGAGTCCAAACTATGTGGAGATAGAGCATTGGATAGAGGCCAGGGCCTTGAGTCAGAAAGACTCATCTTCCTGAGTTCAAATCTGGCCTCAGACACTTACCAGCTGTGTGATATAGGGCAAGTCACTTAATCCTGTTTGCCTCAGTTCCCTCATCTGTGAAATGAGCTGGAAAGGGAAATGGCAAACTACTCCAGTATTTCTGCCAAGACAACCTTGAATGGGATCATGAAGAGTCAGACACAACTGAAAAAAGATTAACAGCTGCCTATATAGGTGGTAGGAGGTGGAGGCAGGGATTTAGAATATTATCATTTAGCAGATGGTTAAACAATGTAGGAAAATACTCAGAAGGGAGTATATTGTGCAGGGACCAAGGATATTAGTTAATGGAGAAGAGAGAAGAAGAAAATATTGCTTTGTAGAGTGCTACATTAGCAAAAACAGATAAGGAAAAGGAAAATAAGGGGTTATTAGTCACCTTAACCATGTGGCTAGAACTGAATAGAGAATTTCACAGACCCCTTTGGTTTGTACTGGGAGTTATAAAGCAAGCATGAGGAAAGAGTTCTGGGATAAAAAGATGCCCCCCTCTTCCTCTGGATTTATTACCTCTGAGGGACTTTAGGAAATTCACTCATGTGGCTTCCCAATCCCTATTCCCATGTTGTTCTTTTCTGGCTGGAATAGCATTCTAGGAGATGAAGTCATTGGGATCTGGCCCCGAAATGCAGATAAGGCTGATGTCAACTGTGCCTGTGTGACCCATGCTGGCCTGAATGTTGCCACTGGAGATGACTTCGGGCTGGTGAAACTCTTTGATTTTCCATGCACAGAAAAATTTGTAAGTCCTCATTAGAATGTAGCTGCCTGTGCTGGGTATTTTTCCCAAATCCCCTGGCACCCATAGGCCTATTAGCCAGTTGGCCAATCCTGTGATTTTACTATTTAGTACCTCTGGTGCATAAGCCATGGTATGCCCAGGAATGGGAATAGATGTTCAGGGGCAGAGGTGGAGTTAAGAGGTGGAGGATGAGAGGCCAAGCAGAAGTCTAATTAATTATAAGCCAGAGTTCCCAGGGTAAGGAATGGCAGCTCCTTACACTGAAAACACAGCCTTTAGTAATCTGGTCCATCTCCCTGTAGCCAATATTAGACAATAACTAAACTTAACATGGTGCTTTGTAAGATGCTGGAGGCAACAAAAAATAGCTTTTGCTCAGTTGTGCTTCGGAAGCTATTCATATTCCCACAATCATAGAAAGTAGACTTTCTAGGATAAAGGGTGTGAATTTTATCTGAATGGAGAGGAGGTCAACTAAGTAAAAAATATCACGGGGTATAAAGTGGAAAAGGGGGCAAAAGGCCTAGAGTATGAAAAAGAGCAAGAGAGAAAAAGTAGGTTGGGAAGAAGCCACCAGACAAAGTGTGGGTAGATCAGGAAATTGGCATAAAGTTGGGGAGATCCTAGAAGGCGGCTTTGAGATATTTGTGACTGCTGGGAGGGACTGGAATACTCCAACACCCTTATCCAATTTCCTTGGTGTTAACTTTCACTTACAGGCCAAACACAAACGTTACTTTGGTCATTCGGCTCACGTGACCAATATCCGATTCTCTCATGACGACAAGTATGTGATCAGCACTGGAGGAGATGATTGCAGGTAACCTACAATGCAATTTCATAGATATGGTCTTCTGTCCCCTAGGTCCACTCTTCAGGGATTATTTCTACCAGGTCTCCAACTGCCTCCTGAGTCTCACCAGGCCTGACCTCATTAAATAAGACTGTAGATTATTTTTGAGTTCTTATGGAGAAAGATAGCATCAAAGTTCAAGGTCCTAATCAAAATCTAAGAGCTCTGGACAGCTTCAAAGTAGCCTTGGAATACTGCGTACCCCAAGGGGCACATGACTGGTTAACACTGTGGTCATGTGACCAAATGAAATGCAGGTATTAGCCCCATCCCTTCAAGTTGACTCCAGCTCACCTAAAATGGTTAGTTGACTTCCATGGGCTGATAGCATCTAGGACATAGCTGTTCATAGATAAATAGAAGGGTAGATGGTCCTCGATCCAGATGTCTAAGCATATCCATTATTCATCAGTTTAAATCAAGATAGCAAAATTATAGTCAAAGTATTTAAAATTAGCTTAAATGCATCCTCTTGACTGCTTGTTTTGTATGGTATAACAGCAGAATAGTAGAATCCCTGTGTAACCCCAGAGCACCCATATACTTTCGAAAGGAAGATTTTCAGCCAAGTGCCAGAACCACAGCAAGCTCTTTAACCTCTTTTCCCAATCTTCTCTGTGTTTGGCACTCGGTGAAATTTTCTGTTTAGTAGGGGACCCTTGAAGTTCATCCAATAAACACCCATGTTAATAAGGACTAGCTCAATCCACTTTACTCGTATTTGAAAGACACCCACACTGATGATGCACCTCACTGCAACATGAGTATATTTCAGGTTGCAGGGACTGATGAGGGAGGAAGAGCCATTTGGATTTTAGTTGTTCCAAGTTTTTTTTTTGTTTTTTTTGTTTTTTTGGCATCATCTCCTCTCCCCAACCTACTTAAAAGCTGCAGTACCACCAGGAGGCCAGATCACTTCTCAGCCTGTAGGGTCATAGACTCTCCATCTTGTCCATCTTTGGTCACTGCTTAGCACTCAGCAACCATTTTTAAATAGCTGAATACTAGCAACCAGCCACCTTACATGTCATGGGATGTACAAACTTAGAAGTGATGCTAAGTAATTTCTGGCTGCCTGAGTAATGAGGAAAAGCAGATATAAGTAATTTACCCTCACAGGGAAAAACAAGGGGTCTACTGTTAGGTCCATGGTGGGCTGTAAGCCTTGAGGGAATGAACTATGTGCCTTGGTATTCGAACTTTGAGAGGCATGATGGCAGGCAATGCTCTCACAGCCAGGTGATGTCAGAAAAAAAAAACAAAAACTCTTTCCTAACAGTTCCCCCATCCCCACACAAAAGAAGAGAAGCTAACACAAATCAAACATGCATTTGACTGCCCAACAGACTCTCAGGCAGCTGAAAATTTGCCAATATAAATTAACTATTGTCTTTTTCTTTTTTCAGTATATTCGTGTGGAGATGTTTGTAAAATAACAAAAAGACACAAAACCAGGAGAAACGTATCACATTACTGCTGCACTTCAGAGGCTGTGGCCAGGTGCCTCTTTACCTTTTCAGGTGCTTGGAAATGATTGATGTAAGAGGATGCAGTCACAATTGTGGTGTTCTAAGGAAGCACTCTAACAACCTGGAATTCACAAAACTGATAAATCCCATGGAGAAAGAAAACCAAACGTTAAGACTTTGGTGGCCCCTATTCCTAAAGAATAAAAACCATCACACACACACACACACACACACACACACATGCAGTCAAAATCTTGTCTGATAATGTAGCCCACTGACAAAATTTTAAGCCTCAGTTGCCCTAACAATTACATAACTTTACTTTGCATTGTAACTTCTTAAAAGCCTATGTTTTATGTCCTGTTTTCACACATTTTAGGAGATGTTCACCTTCTCAAAATCACTATCTTGAACAAGATTAATTCTAAGTTATACGCACTGGGATAAAAGGAATGCTAAAAGTACAGTTTTCCACTAAAGCTAAACACTTTCAAAAACCAAATGAGCCATGTACAAAAAAAAAAGTTGAAAATGTTAATTTTTTAGTGTTTTATTTGCAAAGTTTTATATCCATAAAGTGCCTTTCAAAGTTTTTAGTCATGTGGGCTACTCTCACCTCCCACAAATACCTGCTTTCTACACATGGTGCTATAACTTTAAAACTGAGGGCTAACCAAACACCCTTAGCGGATATGTAGTTTCTCATTCCTGTCCTGCTTTTATTCTTTGCACAATTTGTAATGGGATGACATAAGTCATCTGCTTCAGAAATAATGGACACAGGTGAGCTAAAGTTGTTATTTTAATGCAGTAGGGGTGGAGTGGAGGATGAATAACTGAGATTTTCACTAAGCTTAGTTCACTAAGCAACCCAGACCTCAAATCCCATTTTTCAAAAATTCTAGAAATAAAAAAGGCTGCTTCAAAGGCACAAGAAGATGGACTCCAAACTCACTTGTTTTATGTTCTAGTCTGTGCTTTGATGGTAAATAGCCATCAATTAAAATCTTTGCTGCCTCTGCTTCCTGAGTGATACTAGCGATGGCTGAACTGAATCTCAGTCTTGCCCACATCCCTATTCCTTCCCTTCTTACTTCCCACCTCTCAAAACTGGCAGGCAGCCTTCACTAAGGTTGTTGGCTTTTGGTCCATTGTCTTGCTTCAGGAAGAAGTCAGAACAAAAATCCCTGTGTGACTAATTTCTAAGCCCCTGAGGTATTTGCTACAACTTAGTCTCGGTAATTAAAAAAAACACACCAAAAAAAAAACAACTTAAAAATTGCCTATCATGTTTATAAAGTGAGTTTCACTTAATAGATTTTCCCAAACCACACCATCTAAGATTATACTGTAATCTATTACTGGTCAAAATAAACTATGATCAGTAATAGACCACAGGGCCCTAACCTAGTGCCTTGCATAAAGAAGGCACTTAACAAATGTTTGTGGACTACAGAGTAGGGCAGAGAATAATACAGAAGGAAGGTAGGCCTAAGTACACCGTATTGATTGGCAGTACTGAAAGTATACACTAGCTATTCCATATACATATTTATTGAACTAAACTACTGAAATTTAAGAGCTATTGGCTATTTTATCATGTTTAGACAAAAAAATAGCAAAATGAAATATCTTCAATTAAGGATTAAAGATCCTAACATCACAAGTGCTTCAGCATTCTCAATGAAATACATCATTCATTAAGCTATTTTTCAATGCCAAATTTATTAATGCCTTATATTAATATACAATTAGTTTGTCAGATCCATGAGTCCCTATGCAGTCTTCACTAGAGTTTAATTTTTCCCCCTGTATTAATAATGTAACCATATTGGCTGGTGATGCTGGGTGATCACCACATTTGCCTATGTTGTACTACTGTTGGCCTTTCATATTGATTGTACCTTAAATAGAAATAAACATGTGAAAATACAACGAACTGATCAATGGTGATGTGTGAAAACCATATTTAAGAGCAATAGTGTCTGTGTGTGTCAGGAAAACATTTAATATATAATTTGTAAGCATTTATATGGTATGATTTTATGTATAAATCCTGCACTGTATCCTAATGTAAATTAAAATATTGGCGCATGAGTTTATTTTTCAATTGTTTAAAGTGTTTAAAAAACACAATTTGAAAACATTTTTGTTATGTGTCAAATAAATTTGATTACAAACACATTTTCAATGTTGACTTTTATTGTCAACAACTTGATTCATGTTTAAATTTAATAGGTGACCTGCATATAGTACAAAAGCTGGAGACAAGGCACTTTCCCCACATTCTCATCTGACCCTTTATGACCCTATGAAGTAAGGGCTCTGGCATTATCCTCCTCAGTTTACAGGTGAGATACCAGGCTCAGGGACCCAGTGATTCCTCACTCACACACCACATAGCTAGTATCAGAGGCAAGATTCACACTCACACCCATCCTGAGCTCATCTCCTGTATTGTTTTTTTCTACTGTGCTGTCTGGCCTCTGGGGTACATCTAAAATCATAATGGACATTGATCTTCTAGGAGCTGGACTATGAACTTTAACGAAAGCTAAGAAGTGAACTTCCATTCAATTGCTGAAGCAAATGGAAGAAAGAATTCCCAAGTTTCTAGACAACTGGACCTCGGTTTAAGGCGCTATTTAAAAACAAAAATAAAAAAAACCCTCTGAATAATTTGTTACACAAAAACAAAACACCAAAAATATTTTAAGTCTCTAAGCTTTATTGATACTTGGTTGGTTTTACATTTCACAATGCATTCCACAGACTTAGTTTAGGTACAGCTTAAACCGCAATTTAATAAATCTTAATTTGTAATTTCTTGCATAACAATGTTTGATATTTCCAAAACAACATTTTTTTTCAGCATTAGATTCAGTCCATAGATCCCATGTGTGTGATGAAATTAACTACAGTAGGTTTGAGCAACGAAGTGTATGTTGTGGACTTTCTATGGGCATGGAGTTGTATTTTATGTTGAAACTGGATGGTAGTGTTCCTAGAAATATAGTTTCTTTTTCTAGCTTATGTGATTTAGAGCTACTCATAGAACCATCAACTCTGAAATATCAAGCACTGAGGGGCAGCTGAAAGGTCTAAGCTTTGTGAAACACTATATATATTTATATATATTGGCAATTAATAAAACAGTAAAATCACAATACAGCTAGATTCATACCAAGAAGGCAAGCTTTCTCCTTGCTTTAGTGGTATGATCTCTTCTAAACATTTCATTTTAGAAAATCTGCATCATTCTACACAGACCATACACAGGGCACAAACTGTGAAAAGGGTTCTCCTGTCAGATCCACCTGCTATACACCTTCCTGAAACACAGCAAGACTACCTCCAATGAAGCACAATGTACAGCTTTCTCAGATCATTTTGTGTGAGAGCCAGTGCCTCACAATGGATAAACAAAGATGATTACAGCTGAAGTCCAGACATAGCAGCTTACAATACTTAAGATGACGAAACACATGGCAGTCAAAACAAGTACTTTTCCTCAAACGTTGCGTTGCTAAAAAATAAAGATCTGTGAGACTGCTCTGCAATGTCAAGGCTCCATTCTCCCCCGACCCTCCCCATGGAATCCAAATGAAAATTTCCCCCGAACGATGAATTCCTAGTGGTGTTGACTGCTGATTTTACTCAGCCTTGCTTTTCAATCCAGGAATTTTTGCTTGGATTCTACAAGTGAAAGGAGAAAAAAACTAGTAAAATGCTAAAGACAAGGGTTTTAAAGACCGTTATCTTTTTTCTTTTTGAAATAAAAGTAGTGAGAAACACATTGCAATAATGATATGTTTAAGCTGCCAAAACATAAGCTGTATTTAGTTACTCTTTTCTTGTAAAATGGTTTACAAAAGTATATTAAATAATAGAAAAATCTCATTTTAGTTGTATTGGCAGCAAATAATGGGGAATAAG
Organism: Vombatus ursinus; assembly: GCF_900497805.2. NCBI lineage: Eukaryota > Metazoa > Chordata > Mammalia > Diprotodontia > Vombatidae > Vombatus > Vombatus ursinus. The sequence continues at coordinate 37,163,533 of NW_020954556.1, read as the reverse complement.
CTGTCCCTAAAAACCATGTATTATTCCTTTTGTACTCAGTACAGACATTTTTGCTAAGGTCTCAAAGTCAAAAGTGTCTTTTTATGAAAAGAAGTAAGACTGGAATACTTACTTAGCCATAGCATCTTTAACATTCTTATTCACAAGTCCTAGATAATGATCAATCTGGGTCTGCAAACACAAGGCAAAATGGTTGACAGATAGAATTAGCATTGTTAAAGAACTTAAAGATAAATGAATGTCCAATAACTCTAGATGCTTATTTCATTATGGTTTTCTACAACTCATCATAAACCCCACACTATGTGAGATTATTCTATCAAGCCCTCCATTTTAAACTCACCTGATGCCTTTCATAAATAACAGGAACACTGAAGAGTGAAATCAGAGCTGTAATGGAGAAACAGAATTTTAAACCCCTATCTGGAATACTCAGTAACAGCCGAATCAAAAAAACTTTCAAACTGACAAGTCTAAATATAACTCGACAGTGATTCTCTATGATTCTATATGAATGGGTTGAAGGGTCTTCTGAAGGGAAGGCTCTTTCAATGTGAGCACTTGATATAGTCATCCCCATCCTCCATCCCTCTCTCCACCGCCCCCTGCCCCGCTCTGGAATGGATATAAGTAAGGAAAGGGTACAAGAATAATTTACACCACATTTACATTTACAATGATGTTATTCATTCATTCCCAATTTGCTAAGCACCTACTATGTGCCAGGCACTATGTTAGATGCTGAAGATGACAGCCCTGTGCCTCAAGAAAGCGTATAGACTACTGGGTGGAAAACACACACACACACACACACACACACACACACACACACACACACACACACACACACACACACACACACACACTCTCACTCTCTCTCTCTCTCTCTCTCTCTCTCTCTCAATACAAAATCTAAGTAAGAGAAATACAGAATGACTTTGGGCAGGAAGACCAATTAGAAAGCTAATCAGCCATCCAGGGTGGGTGAGAGCCTGAACTAGGACAGTGGCTGTGCAGATGGAGCAAAGGAGATGGATGAAATAGATGTAGAAGTAAATGCAACAAGACTTGGCAAATGACTGGAGTAGAGTGAAGAGTCAGGTGTGACTGGCCAGAAGGATGATGGTGCCCTCAAGAGAAACAAGACAGTTTGGAGGAGATGGGTTTAGGGTAGAAGATAATGAGTCTGTTTTGTGCATGCTGAGATGCCTAAGACATCCAGCTAGAGCTATCCAAGTGGAGTGGGTGATGTGAGACTAATGGAAGTCACAAGAAAGATTAGAGCTAGATGCACAGGCCTGGAAGCCACCTAGATAAGGATGAAAACTGCCGTCATGGAAGCTGAAAGAATCACTAGGAGAGGACAGAAAAAGAAACAAAAGGGGCCCAGGATAGAGCTTTGGGCAACTTCCCCTAAAAGTCATGGGTGATGAATCTGCCAGAGACAGAAGGCATGGCTAATCAGGCAAGAAGGATGAGAACTGAGAAAAGCCCTTGTATAGGACAGAGATAACTGCTAACTTTGGAAATAATAATAGTAATAATAATAATAACAAGCATTTACAAAGCATTGAAAGTTGCAAAGCACTTTACAATATAGCAGTTTCAGTTGACTGATAAAGTTAGGAGTCAAACTGCCCAGGGTTGAAAAGTGAGAGAAATGGAGGCAACAAGAGTAGATAGCTTTTTTAAGGAATGTAACTGTGAAAGGCCAAGTTGGAGAGATGTAGCATAACAGCTTTAGGGAATGGTAGGATCAAGTTTGTTTTGTTTCATTTTTAAGGATGGGGGAGACCTGGTCATGGCAGTAAGGGGCAGGGAAGGAGCTCTCTCTAGCTAGAAAGAGAATGAAAGGGGATGAAAGAGTACAAAGACTACCTGCCAGGACACTGGAGAACAACTCTTCATCAGAGATTAAAGGAAGAAAAATATAGGGGATGATAACAAAATATTTTGAGATGAAGCACAGGAGAGAAAAGTAAACTCAGAGTGTATGACCTCTATTATCTCTGTAAAATATGAAGCAAGGACCTCTGCTGAAAGGGAAATGTTGTTCAGTCAAAGGATATTTGCTTTTTGGTGGGGTTTATTAAGGGAAAAAGGGAAAATTTTGGAGTTTGTCAGGTAAAGGCACTCTTTATGGTCAAGTTGGCCCATTTATGCTAACTGTACCTTTATAAATGAAAAAAAATCAATACTCACAGTGATTTGAAAGACTAGCAGTTTAATTACAGCTTTTAAAAGAAACAAATCCAACACTTAAACATCTAAGTTCCCTGCACCAGTGTTTATCTTTTCTCCAGTATTTAATAATTGTGATTATTTCCCCAAATAATTTTATAGACTTACCCAATATCAGTAGTGTCAGGCCATTGAACAAGGCACCAACATAGGTAAAGATCCACATCAATACTGCAAACTATAAATGAAAAACAAAAACAAAAGGTATAAAGGCAATGCAAAATTCCAATAGTCATTTTTTCATGAATTAAACCTTTCTAAAACGACACTTAGGTGCCAGATGAGATGCATTTTTTTTTTAACTCATTTAAAAACTATCTTTAACCTAGTTTGGAGGCATGCCAAACTAGGCATGTGGGATAAATTTTTAAGGAGATATACAACATTTTGCTTCTAATCTTGATTGTTCATTCAAGCATTTGATAGATTTAAACAGTTTTCTCCTAGATAATGCCAATACAATGCCTCAGGTTCCCCTTAGATTAATAACAGTACTACATATGTATCCTATTCACCTTGAGAGACAAAACACTTTACCTTCAATCTCCAATTCATTTATTGTTATCATTGTTTTGAGAAATGGTATTGTCAACATTACTACTAAATTATCATTAATATTTCCAATTCAATTCAATAAAAATGTATTAAGTGCCACTATATGCCAGGCACTGTGCTAAGAGCTGGGGACATAAAGAAGAGGGCAGTCTCTGACCTCAAGGAGCTTACAGTCATATAGTAGGGGAAGACAATACACAAAAGATACTGGAGTCAAAACCAAGCACAGTCATTTATGGAAAATGAAGACATAACTGGAAAGTTCGGAGCCCTCTATAAAGAAAGACTCTGGCAGGAGTTAATTGTTCTCCATCCCTCCAATCAGAGAAAAGAGGCAACCTGAGGGGGCTGAGAAGGTGCTGAGTATCAAAAGCTGAGGCAATATGCATAGTGATGACTATCAGCTCATCCTGGGTTTGGCATGATGTTTGTGGAATCAAAATCAAGCAGAGAGCAATATTTCTCCTATTTTCTACTTTCACCCTAAAATAATTTAACCAATCTTAAATCAATAAGCATTTCTAAGCCTTACTGTGTCCCGGACATTACGTGAGGGATAAAAATAAAAAGAATGAAACAATCTCTACTCTCTAATCTTTCCCTATTTCAATTCAGTCTATACGTCTTATATAAGATTAATCATTCCAATCCACAGCTCTGATCAGTCAATTCACAATTATTTAGCATCTCTTTACTGCCAACTTAAAAAACCTCAGATCCCTTTAGTCTCCCCATCCCAGGGGGCTGGGGGGCTGGGAACCTCTCACTTGACTCTTCCATCTCTTTTGCCATCCCATTGTCTTCTGAGCTTTGTAGCTAAATTTGCCCAAAAGGCCATCTACAATAGATGCCTCCACTTTCTCTCCTATTCTCTACTTAACCCCTTACTATCTGGCTTCAGACTTAATCATTCCATCAAAACTGCTTTCTCCAAAGTTACTAATGACCTTGAGGTGCTAAATCCAATGGCCTATTCTCAATCCACATTCTCCTTTGACTCTGCTGATCACTCTCTCCTCCTTGATACTCTCTTCTCTCTAGGGTTTCGGGAAGCCACTGTCTCCTGGTTCTCCTACCTATCTGACTGCTCCTTCTCTGTCCCCTTTGTTAGATCTTTCTTCAGATCATACCCTCTCACCTACAGGAGTCCCACCAAGTTCTGGCCCTCTTCTTTTCCCTCAACCTACTTCACCTGGTGATCTCATCGGCCACTGTGAATTTAGTTACCATTTCTATGCTTATGATTCTCAAATACACCTATCCTGTCTGATGATTTCCAATACTGCATCATGAACTAGATGTTCAGTACACATCTTAAACTCAACATGTTCAGAACAGAACTCTATCTTTCCCTCTAAACCTTTCTCTTTCAACCTTTCCTATTAACTGTACAGGGCACGACCATATCCTCCCAGTCCTTCAGGCTCACAACCTAGAAGTCATCCTAGGACAGACTCCTCACTATCTCTCTGGGACTTCCTGCTGCTTCCTTTAAAGTCACAACTAAAATCCTGCCTTCTACAGGAAGCCTTCTCCAACCCCTCTTAATTCCAATGCCCTCCCTCTGTTAATCATTTCCTATTTGTTCTGCACATAGCTTAATTTGTATAGATTTGTTTGCATGTAGTCTCCTCTGTTAAATTGTGAGTTCCTTGAGGGCAGAAACTTTCTTTGCCTCTTTTTGTATCCCCAGTGCATAGAACAGTGCCTGGCACATAGCAGAAGCTTAATAAATACTGAATGATTGGCATTCAAGGACATACATCAACTGCTTCAGATCTACCTTTACAGCCTTATCTCTCATCAACACCCCAACCCCCATAAGCCCCATCAAGGCCACATACCATAGATTCCAGAGCAATGTGTCAAACTCAAATAGGAATGAGGGCCACCAAACTATATATAAGGATCCTTGTAAGACACATGTTGACTTCATTTTAAAATGTAATGTTACATACATTTTAAAATCTTACTGTGTTTTCACTTTGTTAAATATCTCTCAATAACATTTTAAATTTATTTTTATTTCATCAAATATTTCCTAATTACATGTAAACAAATTTTAACACTTATTTTTAAAAATTTTGAGTTCCAAATTCTCCCTGCCCCCTTTCTTCCCTCCTCTAGTTTATACCTGGCGCCATTACTACACACCAGGCTTTTTAGTCACTATTCCCCCAAGAGTTCCCTAGTGGCTGAACAGTTTCTATGAATCAAGAAGCACTTCATAAGATCCTGCTTTATGCCAGGCACTGTTTTAGGCAGTGGCAATGCAAAGACCCAGCTCTCTAGGACCTTCTGTTTTACAGGAGGAGACAACATACAGTGTATGCATGTGTGTACAGATACATATACACACAGATACATATATACATGTGTGTATTACAAAATACGTTAGAAATAGGTACTTACAGGCCTTGCACTGCATTTGTATTTGTATCTGAAGGGAGTAAAATCCCTGATCATCAGGGGCCTGGTATGGCAAGGTAGGCTATGTGAACCTAGTCTAAGAAAGCTGGCCCATAATTACAAGATCACAGGACCAGAAGGAATTTCACAGATCATTTACCTCAACACTCTTGTTTCAGTAAGGAAACTGAAACCAAGATGAACTAAGTGACTGTTCCAAGGTCACAAAGGTAGTTTAATGAGCAGGATTTCCTTTTCTATTTCCATTTCTCATCCTCTCCTTTCAAGCTAACAGACTAGCATAAGCAAAACTTGAATGAGATTCATCATCTCTTGACCCAACTTATCCTCCTTCTTTTCCCAACAATTCTTTCCTCTCAACATTTATATTCCAATAACCACTGCCATCTATGTAAGGCTTTGAAATCTGCAAAATGCTTTGCACAAATTATCTCATTTGATGTGCACAGCCTTTGACCCAGCAACAGCACTTCTAGAGCTGTATCCCAAAGAGATCATAAAAATGGGAAAAGGACCCACATGTACGAGAATATTTATAGCAGCTCTTTTTGTGGTGGCAAAGAACTGGAAATTGAGGGGATTGCCCATCAATTGAGGAATGGCTGAACAAGTTGTGGTACATGAATGTCATGGAATACTATTGTGCTATAAGAAATGATGAGCAGGTAGACTTCAAAAAAACCTGGAAAGACTTGTATGGACCGATGCTGAGTGAAATGAGCAAAACCAGGAGACCATTATATACAGAAACAGCTATGTTGTGCAATGACAAACTTTGATAGACTTAGCCCTTTTGAGCAATGCAAGGATCTAAGACATCTCCAAGTCTCATGATGGGAAATGCTATCCACATCCAGAAAAAGAACTATGGAATTTGAATGCAGACCGAAGCATACCATTTGCTCTTTTTTTCCCTTTTGTTTTGTTTCCTCTTTCTTGTGGTTCCTCCTATTGGTTCTAATTCTTCCTTACACCATGACTTACGTGAAAATATGTTTAATAGGAATGTATATGTAGAGCCCATATCAGATTGCACACCATCATGGGGAGTGAGGGGGGAAGGGAGGGGGAAAAATTTAAAACTCATAAAGCATATGGAAGTGATTGTTGAAAACTAAAAATAATAATAATAATAAATTTTAAAAAATTATCTCATTTGAGTCACATAACAACCCTGTGAGGTAGGTATCACAGAAATAATTACCCACATTTCACAGCTAGGAAACTGAAATTCACAAAGGTCACCTGTAAAACAAGAAAGCTAAATGTGCACTAAAGTTTCTTGAAGAAAACTCTCAACACTAACCAGCAGGCTCAAACTCTGGCAAAGTTTATCAAACTAGAAAGCTTCAAAGACATATGGGACTGGAGATAGGCAATATATCCGTGGCTGAAGGACCAGTCTAAATAAAGTTGGGGGAGGTTATATACGAAGTTGCAGAATGATTACATTTTTTGGCCAAAGGAACTTATTGAGGTACAAAGAGTTTGAGATCAATCATCTGAAATCTGTGAACTTGCTTTTTAAGTATTTTAGTAACCATAGGTCAATATGGTTGGCTTCTTTTGTAATCCTACGTATTTTTTGCATTTTAAAAACATTCTGAGAACAAGTGCATAAACTCCTCCAGATTAACAAAAGGGTATAAGGCACAAAAAGGGTTAAGAATCCCTGGCACAGATGGAGGAAGTAACCTGGCTGGTACAATCACAGAAAGCTGATATGTACACAGGAGACAAGTCAAAGAGTTGAAAAGGTTCAATGAAATCAGAATTTTTACCACTGAGCAGTAGATTTTTGTTTAATGCAAAGAATCTGCTAACAATTAAAGCTAATTCACAATGGAATAACCCTGACAAGTGAAGAGAAGACTGACAGACCAGTAGCTACACAGGTCAGAAATGGGCCTGGATGACTGTTAAGGATCTTTCCAACTTTAACATTTTGATTCTATTTACATTCTGGTAGACTTATCAACACACTGTCTTGTTTTTATTACATTTCAAACACACAACAGTTTGCTTTCCACGGCTCAAAGTTCCCAAACATCCAGTCACTGTTTTTGTCATATTCAGTCACTCACCATGCCACTGCACTAAAGCACTCTATGGTCACCACACACAAGGACTCATTCTATTACTTTAGGGTTTCACAGTTTAAAAAGCAGTCAGCACAACTACCCTGTTAACAGAAAAAAGGGGGAGAATACATACCACTCATCAGCCCTAACCCCTGAATCTGCAAGGTTAGCTGAAAAAGCTGCTAATCCTGCTGTAGTGGAGATGTGTGTAAAGTTAACCAAGAAAACATTTTGTATCCTATTAGTTCTGGATTTGAAAAACAGCTTCAGGAACAGGAGCAATGTGTAGTTACTTCTGTAACTGACTGAATCAAATGTAGGCCTGAATATCAGAAAAGTTCTCTCTCACTTAGTCAAGCAGTGGTCAAGAAATGAAAGGCTATCGTGTTTTTAGCATTTGTTGTGGAACTACTCGTGGAAAGATGTCTCTCATGGCTGTAGTCAGCACCTTCCTCCCTTCCCCCAATAAATAGCTGCACTAGCTAAAAATATACCATGCACTTCAGTGAGTTTGCCATGGTGCCACAAATCTGTGTTTGTCTATCATGAAACAGAAGTTCATTGGGAAAGACAATTAACCCTCAACACTGGACAAGAGGTCACTTTAGCCATTGTTGATATATTTACAATCACACAACACACATTAGAGTATGTGTTTAGCCTCAGTATAGCAATTTAGTAGTTCACTTTAATCACAGACATAGGAACTCAGACATAGACAAGGTCTGATTGTAACCCACAAGAAGGGAATCCCAAGATTTCACACCTGGACCACGTAAATCAGTCACTCCCAGGAAGAGGTCCAAAGGCTTAAATGTCACCTGATTACTGAAAGTCCCTCCTGAAAAGCTAGGGTTTCCATAACACAACAAGAAGGACAGAATAAGGACGGCTGATCCAACCTCAAAAGCAATACAGGGTTTTGGTTTTGGAGGGGGGAGTGGTAGGAGAGGGAAGTGGTTCAGAAAATGATAAACTATAAAGTCTTCTCTTTCTAGCACAAGAACAGATTTGCTCTATACAGCATCTGTTGTCGCTCACATGATTATTAAATACAAAGTCAAACAGGAAAAAAGGAAATTATTCACAACCATTTTTCAAGATATAACCCAGAGGTAGCCTTCAGGTTGTTATGCACCAAGGAATTCATCACCTACTAGGTAAACTGCCATTCACTTCCAGGTGCCCCAAACTAGCAGAGTTAATTCAAGAGGCACTTTGGGGCATGCTGCAGCCACCATCTATCTCTGGGCCAGCATTCAGAGTCTTTTCAGCTTGACAGAACTCATGAGAGATTGCACTGCTGGCATGACCTTTGGCAATCTGGAGTTGTGGAAACAGAGTACAACTTTGTGGAGAAAAGTGTGAATGGCTTCCAGGCATCACCAAAGATGACTTGACTATATATAATTCAAGAGACATCATTCAAGACATGCATGAGTGAAAAAGGTGAATTTGTCATGTGGCATGAGCAAGGATAACAGATGACTAACACCTGAAGATATGTGGTAAATGTGAAATAGTAGAAGGCCTGTAATACTTTGGAGGGATCCATCCTCTAAGGAGAACGTGTGGAAAGATAAGGGCTAAAACCAGATAAGATGTGAAGGCCTAAATGGGATATGATTTGTACTTAAAAGAGAATAATAAATCAGTAAACTGCTGGATCCATTTAAGTATTAGCAGTTAGTCTAACATCAAGTATATTCAGGGGGAAACAGCAGTATTTTGTTAAATAATACCTTAAAAGGCTTGGGGTCTTGTGCTTTCGAAACTGCTTAATTTTGTCTTCCAAATGACCACTAAAAGAATTCTAACCAATGAATAATTACATTTAAAAAAAAACCTTCTAACCATTATCAAAGAATCTTAGCAGTAGAGAACTTAAGAGATTTATCCCACTTAACATCACAACCTATAAAAATCCCTTCTATAGAGATGATCACAAACACCACCATGTTCACAATCTGGCTGGATGCTTTAGCAGAGCAAATTGGTAGATTATATTGAGTCCAATTTTATTCTGTAGAAATTTTATATTTCCAACAAATTCTTCACCTTATAAACAAATATGATGCTTTAAAATCCCATGCTTTTCCCAGTTAAAATTTTCTTTGGATAGACATGACAATTCTGGGGAGAGAGGGAAAGAAAACATACTATGCACACAAAATATGCATACAGTGAAATGAAGCAATGCCACTAATATTACTGCCACATATCCCCATACTACTCTTTCCAGTTTTGCTGTTTTCAATCTATTGTGACCTAAGAGACAACCTGGCTTGTTAAGAATTACATATTAAAAACATGTGCACACACACAAAATCAGAAGGAGTTACAAGAATAAGCTCATTTGATAGGATTATGATCAATATAAACAAGTATTTTTTGTTTCAGGGTTATCAATAAATATGTTTATAGATATATACAATTATTTAGATTTTTTTGTTCATTTGTCTTTCTTTTTACTTTGTTATTTATACACAAGAGGCAACAAGGCATAGTAGAGAGCTGGCATTAGAGCCAGGAAACCTGAGTTCAAATTCTGCCTCTGACACTTAAGAGCCATGTGAGCCTGGGCAAATCACTTAACCCCTCTCTCAGTGCTCTAGGCAACTCTCTACAACTCCTACATTACTGAAAAGGCGCTGCACCCCGGCCTTGAAGAGGGAGTTTCTACATCTACACCAATTAAAGCACAGGTCTTACTGCTATCCATCCCTATTACTTATCTGCTTTATGCTTCTACTTGTCTATTAAAAAAATATTGATGACAAGCCCCTTAGTTCCTGCAGCTGACCCTCATGTGCCAAGGTAACAAGAGCAATTAAGAAACAGTGCTGCTATTGGCACTCAGGGCCTTTGACTCCAATACCAACATTCCCCACTGACCAAGCAAACCTCCAGGCTGGGTTCACTCACTGTCTCTTGGTTTTCCTCCCTTTAGGATTCTGGACAAGTGCTCTTGGGTGTGATCTGAATCTCACATCAAATTCTCAAACTTCACCTTTTTCCTTCAATAGCCTTCTGATTTTTGTGAGGAGGTACTAGCCACGGCTATCATATTCCTCCATAATTATTTGCAAATATAACGTTTTGATTTAGAAAAGGTTGCTGAGGGCCTTTCCAAAATGTTTCCAGGGCCAAAACTTAACCTCATCCTGACTTAAGTCCACTACACACTGTTAATGTGGTTTCCACTTTGTTGCCTGAGGGGCTTTATAAATGTAGGTTATATAATACCATTATATTTTCCTAAGAATAGAACTGATTATTGTTTTCTCTGCTATGACTCATACAAATGCAATTTATACTAACCAAGATTCTCAGAAAGGTATCTTTTTGTTTGCTTTGGTGAGGCCATGGGGGTTCAGTGACTTGCCCAGGGTCACACAGCTAGTAGGTGTCAAGTATATGAGGCCGGATTTGAACTCAGGTCCACCTGACTCCAGGGCCGATTCAATGCACCACCTAGCTGTCCCTAGAAAGGTATCTTTTTATAGCACTATAAAAACTGATCGTGTTCATGGAAGACTGAGAGAGTCAGGTCCACTTTTACCTTTTTTGATTCTCAAAATGTAAGCAACAGGAAACCAAAATATTACTTTTTTTGAAAAGATGAGTCATCATCATCTTGTGACATTAAAAAGATTTCTTACCTATTCCTCCATTTGGAGATTTTTTCACTTCAAAAAATTATGAATTTAGTATGATTATTATAGAATCTAGTATATCTACAATCTCATTTATCTTTTCAATCTGGATAGGGACAAGTAGGTATGATTATAAAAGGAACAAGACTGTCAATTTTAGTCTAATTTATTTTGTAGTTATTTACCATAGCCATAAGATTGTTTTTAAATGTAAATGCAAAGTACTGGTCAAGCCTCCATAGGTCAGGAGCAACTGCTCTTCAGAAACCTTGTATGGATCACCATCTACTTATACAGGGCATCCAAAAAGTCTTAATGCAGTTTGGAAGCTATTAAGCTTTAACACACTGTTTTAGTATTTAATAGTATTAAACATACTATATTTCTGCTCAGTCACCCCATCTCTGACTGATTCATTCCACATGGTGTTTCTGAGGATACTGAAGTTGTGTCCCATTTCAAAGCTAAATTTGCTTCTGATAAAATGAAACATTTCAGTACATACTATGTGCGATGCATTGTAAATAAATAAAGCTTTAATAGCTTAAAAACTGCACCAAGACTTTTGGGACACCTAAATCAGTCACAAACCAGCTCCTTCCTAATCTATACTTGCCCCCCAAAGTCATTTAAACACACTTCCAAAAATTAATCTTTCTCATTAAAAAAAATAATTTAAGCAAAACTATAGGAAGGTAGGGTTTATGCTATTAAAAAAATTACTACCAAAATCTAGACAGGAAATCAATTATTGACTGAAAACATAGGGAAGTTGAGTCAGAACTTGCATAATTCACTTGTATCCCTGCCTGATTTCACAAGCAAAACTCATACAATGATTCTAAGCTTTCTGAAGTTTGCAACAAAACACACACAATTGCCTTAATTTATTTTTTAAAATCTGAATTAATAGAAAACAAGTCTATTTAGCAGCAGTCAAAATCTTTTTCTTTTCTCCTTAAAAGAGAAAGGGATCAAAATCTACCTACCTAGAAGCAATTTCTGTATATGAGCTCAACTTGCTCCCCCCCGCCTTGTGGGCATGAAAAAAACCCAACATATTTGAAATCAGAAGACCTGCAGTTCAAGCTCTGGTTCTAACCCTTCCTAGCTGCACGCCCTATTTAGGTTGAGTCATTTAAACTCTCTAGGAGTCATTTTCCTCATCTGTAAATTGAAGGGACTAGACTAGATACCAGCCTAAACCCTAAGGTTCCTTTCAGTTCTAAAACCTGTACTTGATATGTCCTTTATAATTTTATTTGCATAAAAAAATAATTTCAAATATTTTTCCTTTAACAAAATCTTCACATTAAGTTCTCTGAAGGTATTTATTTTGTCTCTTGCCCTGCTGCTGACAAATATTTCAACACCCTAATTATTCTGATTTCATAAGGGATTTTGTAAAATAAATGACAGTAAGTCTTAGAAAATAAACTGTCTTGATTAATACACAAGAAGTCTGATAGACACGATTCACCCAAAAATTTTTAAGTTATCTCTATATGTGAAAGTTATATCCTATACCATTAGCAAAAGTTTTAAATCACGTGTCTTAAGTTACCGTCTTCGTTGGTTGATAAGGCTGATGAGCATGCCATTAAAATAACCAAAGGTGAGTAACAATCATTTCCACAAAGAACAAACATGAAGCCTCACCTTTGCCTTGTACCTAATGACATATTTTACAGACACTTTCTTGGCTTCCTAAATTTCACAATATCTCTATAGACTCAAAGTCACCTTTTAACAACATTTCTGTTAAGTCACCCTATCTCTGACTGATACATTGCAAATGCTGTTGTTTCTGAGGATTCTGCAAAATCATGCCACATTTCAAAGCTACATTGGTTCATTCATATATGCTAATATTTCTGTACCTATTATGTGTAAACTGTACTCGGTCTTGGGAAAGGCATTAGGATAAATAAAACCACCTCCACCTGGCCCTAAAATCTACAGTGACATCTTCCCATTACTGCCCTTTCACACATGCTCTATGTAGAAGTTTATATTACCACCAAAACAAAAACAACAACAAAACCAAAAAAAACCCTCAAAACTTCACACACCCTTTTGTTCTGGTGGACTAGCTGTATTCTAGGACTCCTGACTATAAGAGTCTATTATGTTAACTCATTTTTAAATATTTGTCTTTTTTTAAAGGAAAGTTAATTAATTTAAAAATTATAATAAGCTATACTGGGAACTCCCCTCCATTCCCCCCCCCCAGAAAATACTTTATACTACTTTTCAAACATTCCAATGAAATCTGTGACAGATATATGCATTTCATACAAAGGAGAGATGATTGTATAAAGGAGTCTAAAACAAATTATTAAGCTACGACTGACGTCATACTTTAAACAAAGTAGTCATGGAATCACCAAGATATTAGCTCTCAGTTTATTGAACAGCCATATGCCTTACATCTCCTCTGTCCTATTCAGAAATAATTTCACTGAGACCCAAAGGCCTACAGCTACAGCCTGTAACTTGTGATGAATAACTTAGGAGTTGGGCAATAGAAAAGGAAATGATAATAAACTTGCATTCCAGTCACTGTACTTTAAAGTTTATAGAGTGTCTTCCTCACAATACCCTTGGTGAGGAAAGGAAATACAAATATTATCCTTATTTTAAGATGCAAAAACTAAGGAAATATGAAGTGAGCTGCCCAAGGTCACACACAGCTAGAAATATCAGAGCCCAAGCTGAAACTCCCATCTTCTGACTCTAAGATCAGGGCTCTTTTCATGCACATACTTGGGAAGAAACACTTTCAACATTACCTAGCTTCCAAAAGTATACTGAAATTGTTAAATTGTACATACATCCAAAGACATCAGCAAGGAAAATGCAAACCTAATTTCTTCCTCTAGGAAACTAAGTTTTTACTGTGTTAAGACTTACATGTGAGTGCTACTCAATAATTTCTGACAATTAGCTCAAGCTTTGGGGAGTTAGGTAGCCATGTGAGACTCCAGATAGCCAATGTATGGCAAGAATGGAAAAGGATTAAAAATACTTAGAAGGCTTACTTGAAGTGTTCTGGCAGCCTGTTGGGGGGTGGGGATGGCAGTCTGGAGATCTGGGTTCTACAAATAATTTTATTAGCTGTGTACCACGAGGAAAAGGCACTTGGCTTCCCTAGGCTTCAGTTTCTACAACTACAGAATGATATAACTGGACTAGACAATCTCTTAAAGACCCTTTATTGCTCTTGAAGTCTATGGTTTTATGATTAAGATGAAACAAAATGGATTCACTGTATACAACTTACCTGGTGGCTGTTTTTCCCCAGTTGGGAGAAATTCATTATGATCAGTCCATGTGGAAAAATAAACCCTATTATTAAAATCATGGAAATTTCTACATGATTAAGCTAAATGTATTTTTTATCTACTAAAGATGTACGGCCACATAGAGAGAACTCTATAGAGATAATTATCTTTCTATTCCTTTACTTAGAAAAGATATACAAATCAACAGATAAAGAAATGGAAAACCTCTCCAGTATCTTTGCCAAGAAAACCTCAGATCAAAGAACTAAAAATACAAATCAAATCCAAAAATCCCTGAATAATGAAAATATTAGCAAGTCTTAATGAATCATCAATTTTAAAAAATATTTGATTATTAAATTCCATTCTTTTAGAATTGTGTTGAATTATTAATCAATGAACAAGGATTTCTGGGTACCGGTAGCTAATGAATATTTATGAAAGTTCTAAAAACTGTATTTCTTAGAACCTTCTGACTCTCTCCCTTTTTTGTCCCCATCTTTGCCATCTTCACTACAAAAGCACAGATATGGGGGCTATTTTGTATTTTCAGTTGCTTCACTAGTTTTTATAGTTTAAAAAAACAAAAGAATTAGCAAGTTGCAGCAGACTAAAGATGAGTCTGTGTATACTCTGCTAGAAAGCTAGGGCCATACTTAGAAGCCCAGCACAGAAGAACTAAGGATCAGCTCGATGACATGATAAAGAATACAAGAAGGGCTTTGTGGACTCTGAGCCTTAATGAGGATCACTGGGTGAGAGGCCAGACATCTGAACTTGGAGACAAGAAGACGGAGGTTTAAGTCGAGCCTCTGAGCCACAAAAGAAAAGTCCCAGAACGTCTCAGGACTCTAGGCAACTCTCCAAGACTATAGGTTGAAGAAAAGTTGCTGACTTGCATTGGCAAAAATAGTTTCCTCATCCAAGACTTCACTCCACTAATGAAATCATTAATCTCCTTATATAAGGTAAAGGTCAACTTTAACTGAGATATTGTTTTAATCTTCTATATTAGTGGCTTCTGATACAAGAATTACAACCAGATAGAAACCAAATCTTAAATAAGAAATGTGTGCAGAGTTAACAAACCTACCTTCAAAGAATCAACTAAATCATCAACTAAGAAGAGACGTCTGAGTTCTTTGATTGTGCAGTTGACATGACCAAGGGCAGAATTGCTGTACTTCTGAACCAATGCCTCAGATACAGCAACTTCAGAATCCAAGTAGGCCCTGGCAAAGGAATGCACTAACCATTAGTGAGAAAACTTTATCAAGTTCAAAATTTGAAAGATTTAATGTTCATTCATTTAGTAACAAATATATCCGAGGGAAAACATACTAATAAACAAAATTTTAATACTAAATAAATGTAATATTTTTACATGAAAAACAAGGAAAGGTTTTTAATGGTCCAATGTGCTAGGTGAGCTTCATTCTTGTACTCAGTCATGAAAAAAATAATATGAAATCTCAATAAATTTTCCTAACACATATTTATTTCTTTCCAAATTACTCCTTTTTATTCCAAACTTTTAGATAAGTTATAAGTAATGATTCAATCTGTCACTAGATAAATTTCCACAAACTTACAAATAATAAATTTCCATAAATGGAAATACATAATATTAATCCTAGTAAACCGTTTTATATATCCATAAGTCAAAATTGTTAAATTTTGAAGAAATGACCATAAGGGAAAAATAAAACTAACAAATCATTTCACTTTTCAATTTCAAAGCAAAGCAGAACAAAATAAGACAGGCACAAGCATTCTCTCAATTTACCACTTCACAGTAGTTCATTAAATAAATAGCTTTGTTGAAATGATACAAACTTTTAGCAAAAACAAAAAACAACAACAACAAAAAAAAAAACTCAAGGAATTTCACTACCACTTTCTATACTTCAAAGCAACACATTTGGGCAGCTCCTGAATTATGGGAATGTTACTCATTTAAAAGCTTTCAATATCCTACCTATAAAAGTCTATTACTCCCTCTTCATCAAAAATTGTTATTTTTTGATGTGTCCACTGACTACATACATAGTCATTAAACATGTCAACTCTGTTCATTGAAATACCTAACCAATCACTGTCCTAAGGAACTTAATGTCTATTTATGAAAATTTTTTGTTCAATCAATCTAATGTAAAGACAAGTTTGTGATCAAGGCACATAAAGACAAAAAAAAAATCTACATAAGTGATCCTACATCAATCCACTACTAGCATGTGGCACTCTAACAAGGAATTTGGGCACCCAAGACAAATTCAGTTTGGGTCCTTGGGATCCAAGTTCCCAAACCACAGCAGAGGAAGTTAGACTTTCTCTCTATGAGCAAGAGGGATATCAAAGATATTTCCCATGAAGGGTATAGGTACTAGGGAAGTCCATCCCAAGAGAAGGAGTATCTGACTCCCAAGAGAATACAGCCGGTACCATCCTCCCACCATGATATGGTCAAATGACCTACCCCTGAACTCCAATTACAACAGAAAGAAGTAAGATGTATGTGTTAAGGACCAGTGGGAAGGATATAGCATAGAGAAAGGCAGACCATCACTGCAGTAAAAATGACAGTGGATCCAGATCCTGAGTCTGGTAGTATTCCACCAATGAAATAGGCATGAGGATGGCAGGCATCTCTGACCCCACCTCTTCTGCCTGACCTCAGGGTTGACTTTCTGGGTACTGTCAATTTCCCCAAAGTGGGCAACGAACAGGGCAAAAGTACGTAGCAGGCAAAAACTAGCTAATATAGGTTGTATCTGACCTGTAATTGAATTAAAAGTCTCTGATCCAAGAATTAAATGCTCCTAAGGGTGAAAGGAAGCAAAAACAGAGATTTTTATTTCCCCACTAAGAGTCTAGCTTCCTCCCACTTCCTCCCAAATCTGCTTGCACAGAATTGGAGTACAACTACAACTATACTCATTTTTCAGTTCATATCTAAATTTTTTTTCCTTTCTAAAAAAATCTAATTTTAGGGTTATGAATCTATATAATTATCTATCTATACAATTTACACAATATCTATACAACGGATCTATACATTATAAACATTTTTCCTTAAAGCTTTTACAGACCTCAGGTTGCTATAGTAAATAGACAACATAATATACTTTGAGGATTTATGCAACTTTATTACATGATGAAGAAAGTCAGTGAGCTTAATCATTAGTCTTTACAAAAATATAGTCTTTTATAGTCTGAAAAGATTAAAAAATAGTTATCAATTAACGTCAATTTAACAGTATTCTAAGTACACAGTTTAATAAATGCATTACTAACACAAGAATGAACATCTAAGAAGAATGTTAAGTGCAAAAAAATAGATCTGGTCCTTATCCTAATGTAACTTACTTTCTAGTTACATCAAAAATATAATACATTTCATGGGGCAGCTAGGTGGTGCAGTGGATAGAGCACCGGCCCTGAAGTCAGGAGTACCTGAGTTCAAATCCGGCCTCAGACACATAACACTTACTAGCTGTGTGACCCTGGGCAAGTCACTTAACCCCATTGCCTAACCAAAAAACAAAACAAAACAAAACAAAAAAAACAAAAACACATTTCAAAATAACTTAAGGGCTACACGAATTCTTAGGAAGGAAAGAAGGATTAGGATTTAGTTGGGAAGTGTTAGGTCTTGAATGGTATCATCATGCCAAGGTAAAGACAAAGAGGGAGTAACTGGCATGTTACAATTGGCACAGCAGTGGAAAAGGAGACTCAGTAAGATTGACTAGACTAAGTATTTATGTTGGAATTTAACCTCTTGCTAAAGCTAACCCTGTTAGAAAGACATATTTTCATTTTAAGAAAAAAATCAACTTAATACTGACATCTGCTCTAAGAAATACGTATTTCTAGAAGAGAAATAAATGCTAATTTAATATATACTTTAAGTAATAAATAGCTCTTAACTTGGATACAGGAGCAGTTTTCTCTGAGTTTGTAGTTACTTTTAAGAAAGTATAAAATCCATGGAGTTTAGTTTAATTTTTAAAAAGAACACATGCCCTTACAGATCTTAGGACAATGGAAATACCAGTATTTCTAATAATACTAACATAAAGCCAAGTCTCAAAATGTTCCATATACAATATTACAAAACATAGGCCTTGTATGAAGGCAATCATCTCACCTGAATGGGTGACCTTCATCAGATTTCTGGATTGCCTGTATGACTCCCTTGTATACCCTGAAGCTGATAGTCACAGATAGCAGGGCCAAGGCAATG
The DNA here is from genome assembly GCF_900497805.2 of Vombatus ursinus. NCBI lineage: Eukaryota > Metazoa > Chordata > Mammalia > Diprotodontia > Vombatidae > Vombatus > Vombatus ursinus. The sequence goes on along the minus strand of NW_020954556.1, from coordinate 37,145,040 downwards.
TATGCTGTCACACTCACAATGCTGAATACTGTCAACGAAAGTAGCAGGAACAAGCTGGCACCAAATACCACTCCTGTCTTCTTAATGTCTCGCCAATAAAGAAGGTCAACAACTAAAAATTAAAAAAAAAAATCTTAAATTAGCATGTCATGCTTTATCTATTAGACAAGTATTGCTTAATCTACAAAAGTGACACAAAAATCTACGACTACAAAAATAAGCTAAACGTAATATGTATTTTTTAAAAATAGTTAAACCAATTTTAGATAGGACCTAAGATTTTAAGCCTACTTAAAGCATTTGCTAAAACAGTGATTAAACAAATTGTCATTCTTCTTCTCAAGGTTATCTCTCTAGTAACTGGCATCATTCCTTGATTAATAATCATTTGATTTCATTAAGATAATACACATTCAATAACAACAAAAATCACAACCTATTTCAAATTTATCAAGCCTTTACACGTCATATGATGTGAACACTGACATATACTCAATACAAATTTATAAGACAGTCTACCTAAAAATAACGGCTATGAATAAGACTCTTTTATTCACTCCAAAAAACATATAGGTCAAAAGTTCTCAATATTAGTCCAGGCTAACAGGTTTTAAAAATATTTACAAAATTGCTTCTAATTAAGTGAGGCAACAATTAAACAAAAAAAAAATATCAATAGTTAACTACATTTAACTCTTTGCAAGTAAGATGATATGGTGGAAAGAGTGCAGGCCTTAGAGTCAGTAGAGACCTGGTTTTTGATCCTGCTTCTGACATTAACTACAAGTAAACCTTTTTAAGCCACATTTTACCAATCTATAAGGTGGGGAGAATAATACCTGTAGTAGTTCTATCATAGGGTTACTGTAATACTCAAATGAGAATGCACAAAAAGTACTTTATAAACTTTTAAAGCACTATATAATGCTAGCTATTATTATTTGTATACTTATTAACAGTCACCAAAGATCACTTACATGTTTCAACAATCTGGTTTATCTATGTATGCTGCTTTTAAAGTTCCTCAAAACATTATCTAAAACAAATTAACTTCTCCCCCCTTTATTCCTCTGCTCCATTAAACTAGTTGCTAATTTTAGGACTTGAGGGAAGAGAATAAGGAACAGGGTGAAAGTCTGCCCTTTTCTCTCTTTTCTGATCAGGGGAAAGGAGACTGAGAGAGGAAGGAAGCATTAATAATAGCTAACTGGAATTAGAGAATGTTTAGGTATTCTCTAAAACAAGAACTAGTACCATAGACAGATTCCTAACTGCCTTCTTTTTCTAGTCACTGGGCTGTCCAAGTGGTAATATTAACATCCTCACCCACTGAAATTAACTTTTATAAATCAATTGCCAAGTCAATAAAGAAGGAGAATTGTAGATGTGGACTCAAAGTTGAGGGCTAGCAGGGAATGAAAGGCAGCAAGGCAACAAGGAAGTCAAGGATATATGCAGAACTAGTTAAGTATGATGTCAAGGTGATGAGGAAAGGGAAGCAAAAGTTTGGTCTCATCTGGAAGTTAGAAGAGATAGATAAGGTACAAAAGGGCAAATTTCAGGTACGATGCAAAGAAAAACTTCCTAATGATACTGTGCAAAGAATCTAAGTTTGTAAAGTGTTAGGGGCTGCTCCTCCAAGGAGGTCTTCAAGCAAAAGCTGGACAACACATACAGTATGTTGAAGAGGGATTTTTTTTGTTCAGGTGTGCGTGGGCTGAACTAGTTATTATCTCCCGAGTTCTCTTCCCATGCGCTAAGATTCTAGGATTCTGTGAAATGGCCATGACTTAATTAGAAATTAGAAAAGAGTCCTCCCACTATCCTCATTACCATAAATAGTAGATAGATAAAAACCTCAGTAAGAAATAGATTGGGAGAAAAGGAAAGTCTAATAGATTTTAAAGAGAAATAAAATCTACAACGTTAATACTCATGAACTGTTGCTCAGAAAAGGTTCTGCCTCTTTTAAAGCCTAAGTGAGACTCACTTCAATTATTGTATTTTCGTGTAAATGGGTACCTGATACATAAATAGGAGTGGCCTGGGAAATAGTTGGTAAAGATACTAAGCTTACTACGTGCCAGTCACTGTGCTAAGCTCTGGAAGCCCTCTTAAAGAAATATAGCAAGGCTTGTGCAGTGTCTTTTAGGAAGACAGGAAAACTAAGGGGCAAGTGAGAAAAAAAGAACGTATCAAGCACAGAGGGAAGCTGGAGCAAAGGCAGAGAGGTAAGAGATGGAGTGAACTATGCAAGGAACAGCAGATAGACCAGTGCGGCCAGATCACAGAGTATGTAGAGGGTATAAAACATGAAAAGACAGGAAAGATAAGAGGTCAGGTTGTAAAGAGCTTTAAATGGCAAATGGAGGACTTTATATTTGATCCTGGAGGTAACCAGTTACTGAGCTGGGGAATGGAGGTGGGGTGACACGTAAAGAAAATCACTAACAGCTCAGTGGAAAATCAGTAGGCTAATACAACAGTCCAGGTAAGAAGTGATGATGGCCAGAACTAGGGTAGTAGCTGTGAGGGCAGAAATATATAAAGGAAAGAGAAAGGAAAAAGGAAAGGAATAGCTTTTATATAGTGCCTACTATGTGCCAGGCACTATGCTAGTAAGTATTTTTAAAATATTATCTCATTTGATCCTCACAACAATCCTGCAAAGGAGGGGTTATTATTACCCCCATTTACACTTGAACAAACTGAGGCAAACAGTGATTAAGTGACTTACCCAGGGTCAAACAATTAGAAAGTGTCTAAGGCTACGTTTGAACTCAGGTCTCCCTGACTCCAAGCCCAATGCTCCATCCACCATGACACCAGACGCTTCTATGTAAGATGTATCTATAATAAAATAGATTCTAGTCGCAGCTCTCACTAACTGTATAACTTAAAGCAAGTAATTTCAATTCAATAAATGTTAATTAAGCAGCTATTATATGTAGGACACTGTTTGGCACTAGGGATATAAAGACAAAAATTGAATAGTCCACAGATAAGAGTACTGAACTTGCAGTAAGGAAGATCTGAGTTTAAACCTTACACCAGACATCAGCTGTATATGACTTGGGGTAGGTCACTTAATCTTTCTGGGCTTCAGTTTCTTCATTTGTATAATGAGGGGATTAGACTTAATGACTTCTCAGCTCTAAATTTATCATCTATGAATCTGAGCAGTTTACATTCTTTTGGACAGGGGAGAGAAGGGAGAAGATACTGTATATATCCACAAGGTAAACACATCTGACAGATTCAAGATTATTTTGCCACTGAGGCCCTATAACAGCTAGCATTTACATAGTGCTTTAAGGTTTGCAAAGCCCTTTAAAAATATTGTTTTCATCCTCACAACAACATTAGCAGGAAGGTGGTACTACTACTCCCATTTTATAGACAAAGAAACTGAGACAGAGAACGTGACCTTCCCAGGGTCACAACTAGTGGCTATCAGAGGTTACATCTGAATTTAGGTCTTGACTCCAGGTCCAGCTCTCTACTGTAGAGTGAAGTATTCTCAAATGAAGATAGCAGCTATAGTTAAATAACCAAACTATTAGGTAAGCCTAACCTATTAATTTATTGATTGCTAATGGACACTTAGCCTACGACACATATTAGCTGTGACTAAGAGAGTAAAAAGAAAATCAGATGTCTTCTATGCCCTTGTGTTCTGCATGAAAAGATTTGGCAAAAGCTGCCAAAAACAAGTTTATTAAATTTAAACTACCTGAGTAAAAATGTTGCTATCTCATTGTCTTATAAAAAAATACTAAACAGCAATGATGAAAAATAGTCTGGTCTACAGAAATGTTTTAAGTTATTTGCCTATGAACAGATATAACATGCAGAACTAGGATTATAGGCATGTTCTGAAAGTTTTGTGTCAGGGCCACTCAATCACTTACCAACCTCTCAGGCCCAGGTAAATAACAGAAATCCCTCTTCCCACCTAGAGACTATTGGAAGCTCATCTTTTTACTGGATATCCGTATCTGCCAAGGGCTCTTCACCTCACTCCCCAAAATGTCAGTAATGCAGCATGAAGAACCAGGTCCCCTACTCTCTCCATCCAAGTTCACAGATGTTCACCTCCTACTCCTGTTTGGCCTTAGCAGTCACTTTTTATTGTTGTTATTGTTCAGTAGTTTCAGTTGTCTCCAACTCTGTGACCCCATTTGGGTTTTTTTTGGGCAAAAATACTGGAGTGGTTTGCCATTTCCTTCTCCAGCTCATTTTGCAGATGCAGGGTTAAGTGACTTGCCCAAGGTCACACAGGTATTAAGTGTCTAAGGTTGGATTTTAACTCATGAAGATGAGTCTTCTTGATTCTAAGCCGAATTCTCTATACACTGCACCATCTACCTGCCCTAGATCCCACTTACCATGTACCCAACAATGCCTCCAAGGTCACTCAAGACACCCTTCTCCTTGCATTCACTCACTCTCCTAGATTCAACATCTACTCCAGACACACTCAATTATTCCATATTCTTCTCTCTCTCATACCCTATTACTCATTCAGTAACTACCTCTAGGATGTCACAGATAGCTGGGCAAATTACCAGGTCTTCCCCCAACTGCTATCTGCCATGCCAGAATTTCCAACCTTGGTTTGTAAATTCTATTTTTTGAAATTTGTAGCCCATTTATTCATAGAAACATTGTTATAAATGGTAATTAAGTTCCAAGTCTGCCCCTCAAAAATTCTAATATTATAGAACCCAAATGACTAGTGTAACAATATTTGTATGAAACTGAGCATTTACAGATTGACAGAAACCCACATGCATTCTCCATTCCTAACATCCCCCAACACCACATATTTCAGGTCCAATTCACTGGCAATGCTTTTTTGTGAACTGGGAAAGAGGTTTTTACAGGACAGAAACTAGGACAGGCAGATGGCAAGGGACAAAACATGGTTCTAGAGGTAGGAGGATAGGGATATGGAAGACGAGCTAGGTTTCTTTTTAGCTTACTTTAAGGAGGCAACCAAAAATCAATAAAAAATCTTGGATTCATCTATTAATACATTTTTCATGGCGCTTTAGGCAAGGTTAATGTTGCTGGGGGTAAAGAGCTAATGGGGATAGGTGCAAAAAGGTGTAGAGAGAGGTGACATTAGGATGTGAGAAATATGCGAAAAGAGACTAGGAATGAGAACCGGAGAGCCTGCGTGAGATGGAAATAGGATCTGCAGGGCTGAATGCTTTGGAAAAGACAGGAGAGAAATCAACAGCAGCAGAGAGGAAAAGAGAATTTACACACTTGAACCTAGCTTAGAAGACCAGTTGTACCAAAACTGACATCAAGGTAAAATTGGGTATTTAAGTCAGGCCCTGCTTCTAATGGAAGACTAAGCCTGATATTCTAAGGTAAAATGTAACTGATAATGAATACCTAAGCAATGTTCTTCAGAAAGGTTGTTTGATCTATAGGCATTTTATTTCCAGCTAGCCTCTTTTAATTCCTGAACAGGCCAAAATTAAGATGCAAACAGAACTGAAATTTAGAGCTGGGAGGGTTCTTAGGAGGTCACCTCCTCCAACTCCCTACCTTTTACAAGTAGGCCTACGTTGGAGAAAGCTTTCACAGTCTCAAAGAGTTAATCAGAGGAGAAAATAGAGTTAAACAAAACAGAAAAAATAATAATCTAATGATGATGCTACTTGAAGTTTATTCTGAGTCCAATTAAACCAATATTTATTATTTACTATGCATAAAATTTATACCACATTAATTTTTGAAATTCTGAAAACCAGTTGACATGATATAGTTTGATTTTAATTAAATTTGAACACAAGTAATCTTCTGCAAGAACCTATTCTGATCTTTAAAATCCTCTCATTTCCTTCTTAACAAATATTGTTTTTCAGAGAAAAAAATAAGCAAATTATAAATCTGTAAAACTGATAAATAATGTTGTGATACAGAAAGGAACAAAATATTTTCTAAAGCAAAAAGGCTAGCATTTAAAGTATTAAGTGCACTGAAATCTTTTCTTCAAAATAAGTTTTCGTGGACCATTTTAGAATAAGCGCAGCTGCCTACATTTGGTAACTGTCATCTGGCATAACTAAAAATAGTTCCTGTAATAAGCATGCCTTAAATGCAAAAGTCATCCAATTACATTTTGTCTCAAATCAGCTGCTTATTGAAGCTTTCGCTTTCATCAATTGTCAAATCACATTTAAGTTTCATCCTAAAAATACTTAACCATCAATATACCCTCCCCCCAAAAAATACATGTCAGAAAAGGTAAAGAACAAAACCTTTCTTGGTACATCTGATAAAGACGTAATGGTTTAACTAACAAGTCCAACACCATACCTCAAGTAGAACTCATTTTGCATTGTGCGTTCTTCCACCTATCTATACTTATGTGTTGCTGAAGAGAGTTTTTCTAATTAAAAGCAATCAGGAAAATATTCATAGCAGCATTTTTTTGTGTGCAGTAATAAAGAACCAGAAACAAAATAGAAGCCTACCAACAAGAAAATGGCTAAACAAATTATGGTCCATGAATATAATCGAAAATTAATGCAATGTAAGAATGACAAAAGGGAAGGATCCAGAAAAGCATTGAGAACTTACATGAAATGAAGCAGAGTGATTAAGAACCAAGAAAATAATATGCAAAATCAATGAAATGAAAATAACAATATTTGCATTATTTAAAGGGCCTTGCAATTTGCTGAAAGCAATCTAACCTACTCTCTGTTTAATTCTGGGCCCAACTCCTTGTCCATTTGTAGGTATGGACAAGCATCACAGGTGGTCCACCCAACTACACAGTATAATCTGGGCAAAAGACATTATCCATCCATTTCTACCCCAAAGTATGGATGGCTAGGTCAGAAGTCTCTGAAATGATCTAGGACTTTATTCAACCACCAAGATTTATTTATACAGAAATATTGAACTTCTGGTCATCATCAATTGGGAATCCTTCTTCAACATGAACTCTGCACTGGACTCAATCACAGTGGAAAACACCTTTGGTGAACATGCACTTTATAAGCCTAGCCAAGATGTCAAGTAACTTTTTTTAAAAATCAACTTACTCAACAAACATTTGACTTATTCTGTCAAGCACAGAATCCCAAAACAATCCAATAACATTTAATAAACACTTACTATATGCCAGGCACTGTGCTAAGCAGTGAGGATACAATTAATAATACAAAAATAATTAATAAAAAGATAGTCCCTGCCCTCAAGGAGATTAAAATCTAAAGGCAGAGACAACACAAAAGGAGGTTCTTAAACTGGTCAGGAGAGCCACAAGAAGGTACTCCATGTTCCTCTGGAGGGCTGTCCAAACCAGGTCAAAATATTGTGGGAAATTTTTAACAGGATAAAAATGTAATAAGATATAGATAATATTACATTTTAAAACTAAATCAATGAGGCCTACAGAGATCCTTTGGTACAGATTAATGGGTCCCATTTCCATTTGAGTGACACCATTGGATGAGACCAACTGTAATAAAGAAAAGATCCACACTGGAGATAACACAATTGTGAACCCTTTCAGAGATCTATTCTCAAAATATCTGAAGGAGGGGAATATACCAAGGACATAGAAGGAAAAAGAACACCTTAGACCTTAATACCAGAAAAAGGAAAGTGAAAGAACACAAAACAACTATTCACTGATCTATATGCTTACCTTTTCATCTATATAAAATTGTGTGAAAATCATCTCCATAGTCATACTTGGTAAGATTATTTGTAAATAAAACACAGGCTTTTGCAAGCAATATTCCATAGGAAACATCTTTACTTCCATAAGTGACTCTAAGATGTAGAGAATTAAAGATTTCACTGTGCTTATTGTTGTTAGTTTGTTTGTTTTTTTTAAGCATTTGATTTGGTGGAATAAAAGGGAGAGAACCACTTTAACGGTTCTATTCCAACAAGGTGTCTATCATCGTTCAAGATCCCTTGAAAATCCAAGAAGAGACATAATCCTGACCACTGACCTATGGTATAAATCCTCAAAGGACGTGAAAAAAATAGTAATAATGAAATTTATTTATATATATATATATAGCATCTTGTTGCTTATTATTATTATTGCTATCATTTATGTAGTGCTTTAGGGTTTACAACATGCTTTACAAATATTATCATTTGATCCCAACAATAACCTGGGGAGATAGACACTATAATTATTCTTATTTTACATATAAGGAAACTGAGGCAGAGAACGGTCAAGTGACTTGCCCAATGTCACACAGCTAATAAGAGTTTGAGACTAGATCTGAACTCAGGTCTTCCTGAGCCAACTATGTGCCAACTAGTTGCCTGTTTGCCTGATTTATCACATGATACATCAGCCTGTAAAGGAAGCATTATAGGTAGGGCTTCAAGTAGGAAGTGTCTTTTCAGCTGAACGCTAAAGGAAGCTAGAAAATAGGAAGGCTCAAGGGAGGAGTGAGAATAATACAGGGATGGGGGATAAGAGTCTGTGCCAGAGCACAGAGAAGAGAAAAAGACTGCCTTTAAACCCAGATCTCTCCTAAGCAGGTTTTTCACTATACCACACTGCATACTCAGAAAGGGACTAGCTGTAGAAATAACTAATGTCATCATGAAAAGGATATTCTAAGGAAAAAAACCTTTTTTTTCTAAAATCATTGCTTACCAGAAGTCAGAGCAAACTCATGACAAAAGTAACTGAATGAAAAAAATTTAGAAATCACAATTTTACCACATAAATGCCTAATTCCTTGATTTAATTTTGCCTTACGGCTAGAACTTTATCTGTACTCACTGGTACATGGCATTGGAACATAACTTAAGATTTGTTACAGTACTCAACATTCTACTCACCATTCAATTAAAGAAAATGCATATTAAAATGCCTAAAATCAATTTCTCACCTCCAATTTTTAGAACACACCAATAACTGTTTCAATTTTCATTTATAAATGAACATCTAATTCAGTGGTAAAACCATTAGATATAGCTACAATATAGCACAGGAAGGCAAAATTTATCTTTTCTTCATTTCAAGAATTCATATTTCTTCAAAAGAAAGAAGATTCCCATCTACTTTTACCTCAATTAAAGCTTAATGTATTGTTATTTCCCCCAAAAAATGTCAGCTCATATATTTTTCTGGATTTCCTTTTATTTCTCCTTTCCCCCTATTATTTTCCAGCTTCATTTCATAAAAAGGTATCAACAAACAGGATAGAAAATAATTCAGGATTTCACTTTCTAATTGCTCTATTGAAATATAAAGTATTAAAAAGAGAGAGAGAAAGAGAAAGAGAGAGAGAGAGAGAAAAAAAACAACTAGGCATACTGCCACAAATTTGAGAGCAAGATATGTTTGCTTTTCTCTTCTTATCCCCAGGGCTTAGTGCAATACTTTGCACAGAGTGATTAATAAAAGCTTTTTTATTCATTCATTTTTCTAAACCTATCATGTGGCTTAGGTACTTTAATGATACTGGGTCCATAGTTCCTTAGCCCAGATACAAGTTTCAACAATTTTCACTTACAAAGGTAGTTCTTATTTACACAAACATGAAAACATTTCTTTCAATAGAAGAATTTTCCATTTTGCTCTGCAAAACTCCTAACATTCTATTTAACAAAAACTAGTACCAAACCTCTGAACTAGTAGAGAACCTCTCGTAGTACTGATCAAAAACAAGGAAATAAAAGCACTCAAATTAGATTGTGCACTAATTAAACAGAAGTTATATATGTTAGGGAATGGAAGATGTGTGTTTTTAAACTTCCAAGCATGTGACTGTAGTGGATAGAGTGCTAGGCGTGCCATAAAGATCTGGATTCAAATTCTGCCTTGGATACTCAATAAATGTGTGATCCCAAATAAATCACAACCTTGATGTCCTGGACAACTCCCCTAGCACTACACTAGTAGACAGTGATTTTTTAATCAGAATTCTTACTGGCACTGTCACACATTTCTCTCTCTCTCTCTCTCTCTCTCTCTCTCTCTCGCTCTGTCCCATAAGAATTAGGCAGGTTAATACCGTTAATCTATAAAGTTCTTTGAGATTAAATGTATACACGTAACATGTACAAGGTTGTAGTGATATATCATGGGAAGACAAAGCAGCAGTGTTTCAGTACCAACTAATAATTCACATAAAGACATTAAGTGTAATTTTAACTTAAAAAAAAAAAACAACAAAACACTACCAAAAACATGAAAACCACATATCCAAGTTGTTTTTTTACAAGTATACTCACTCTACTCACCCCTTAATGTAGGTCTCAAATATTATCTCAAACATTTTTTACATTATTTTGCAGGGCAATGCAGCAAACTTTCACCTCAGTTCAGTGTTCTAGAACAGTGAGGGAGAGGGGCAATGTGTCCCCAAGCAGCCCAATTAAATTTATGATAAAAGGACAAGTGTATACAGAGCTGTTGTTTCTCATTTAACAACTCTTTCCCCTCTATCCAAATCCTAGTGAGGGCAGTCCAAGGGGCAAGGGAATGAAAGAAGAGTCCAGGGTGAGACCCAGAGGACAGTCTGAATTCCATACTCTGACTAACGTTCTTTCCAAGGCCAAGAGTGTAATTAATCCTTAAGGATGGATAAAAATTACAGTCTTGGCCCAGGAAGCAGCCTTCCCCCCTTGAGATTTCATTATGACCTTGGGACACAGCTGAACAGCAGAAGTTGTCAAATCTGCCTCTTCCACACTGGTGTCACATACCTTTCAATGCAGAGCAAAAACCACCAAAAAAAGTGTTCCGTCAGTTGGTACAAACAAAAAATATTTTAAGGTGTGATTTTCAAAAATCTTGCTATTTAAGCTCAAGTAAAAACAGAATAAAATGAAAAGACTGCCTGTCTCTGAAAATAAGAAGTCACTTACCCAAGAAGTATGGTGGTAAGAGAACTGTAGAATTAAAGATCTGGGTCCCAAATCAATTAACCTCATGTCATACCTCACAAGCTATTTTACCTCTCAGATATTCAGTTTCCTCATCTATAAAATGAGGGAGGCTAAATCAATTAGGGAAGGGCTAAACAAATTATCGCACAAGAATGTTATGGAATACTATGAAAGTGGAAGAAATAATGAATATGAAGCAGAGAAACATAAGAAGACATAAGAACTGATATAAAGCAAAGTAAGCAGAACCAGGAACACAAGATACACAAGGACAATAATGTAAATGAAAAGAAAAGCAAAACAAAACAGACTACTGTTAAATCACAGAAACCAAGCCTGCCCCAAGAAGAGATAAGAAAACAAATCTCCCTCTCTTCTTTGCAGAGAAAGGCGGGGACCCCTATGGTTGTGGAACACTAATAATCTACTATTAGTTGATCAATCAGTTTTGCTGAACTGCCCCCCTCCTTTTAAAATTCTTTGTTACAAGCAATTGGGGGGGGAGGAAAGGGAAGGAAAGATGTTCAAATTTTTAAATGGAGTTGGACTGAATCTTACGGCATTCAAGTTCTATGATTCTAAAGCCACCTAAGCTATCTAATCACTTGCTAGTCAAGAATTTGAAGAGAAAATGAAAATCTCCAAATTTTTCTTGCTCAACAAAATGGTATTGTTGAAAAAAAAAACTATTCAAAAAAATATACTGCTCAACAGTAATTATCACTTCACTCTCTCCCTAATACATTTTCCTAATCTTTCCCATGCCATCCAAGTCATATAAAAGCAACTCAACTATTACCCGCGATGTAATTCTAGTCAGCTAATTACTTCACTTGAAATGAACATTTATTAAGCACTAGATGCAAAACACTGACAAATACTTCCCATCCAGTTAGAGTTTAAACAATTTGCATATAAACATTATGTTCTTCTATTAGCTAGAGAAGACATCTAACAGGACTCTAAAAATTAGGTTGTAGAATTTAAAGCAAGAGTTCTCACTCAAATACTCTAATATTTCTATTATCTCCAAATAGGTTTCTTCTGTACCACCATGTTTTCCCAAGGTACATGAGTATTCCCTCCCAATAGAGGAAAAAAATAATGCAACCAGCAGAAGTACACCCTCAACCCTGCTTGGGTGAGGTTCAGTCTCTCTCTCTCTCTCTCACACACACACACACACACACACACACACACACACACACACACACACACACGCAAGAACCTCTAAGCTTCAACACAGTAGCTTCTCCCAAGAGCATCTGGGACCCCTGCTTTAAGAAGTGGGTTTTAGAGGGAATAACCCACTGAAAATATGCCTGCCTTAAGGCATATCAAAATAAATTGATGTTAGAAGCACTTCTGTGGTCACCCCTCCTCAAACTCCACTCAGTAGTTACCAAAAGTTGTTTTGCCCAAAAGCTGTTTTCTCTGTCTTCATTCTGGATGATCTGTATTTTATCTTGTGAAACAAATGTTCATTCCTCCTCCTTGAAGTTCTTCTTCCTTGGTGCGTGTGGCACTCCTACTCTTTTCTCATCAATCTAAGTGTCCCTTTAATGGCTCTACTTCTAACTGCTGCCTCTCAAATGTGGGTGTTCCCCAAGATTCAGTGCTCAGACTTAAAAGGCCCATTGCTTCAACAACTATCCATGTGAAACTCCTAGATTTTTATCACCACCACCACCACCACCACAACCAGCTAGTATTTACACAGCACTTTTAAGATTTACAAAGCTCTTTACAACCATTATCTCATTTGATCCACATAACCCTGAGGTGGGTGCTATTATTATCCCCACTTCACAGATGTCAAAACTGAGAGAGGACAAATAACTTGCTCAGGGTCACACAGATATAGTTAGAGTCAGGTCTTCCAGGCTCCCACGTCTTGCATTTTATCTACTCTAGGACCTAGCAGCCCTTAGGACCTATCCTCTCTTTCTGCAGCTTTGAGTCCCACATTTTCACCTCCCTGGTGGATAATTTTCACTCAGGTAATATCGTGTACCTTAACCTCAACAAACTAAAATTAAATTCACCATCCTTCTAAAACCAGTTTCAGAAACTAGCTTTCCCAACGGTCAACAAACATTTATTAAACACTTATTATGTGCCAGGCACTATGTTAAGCTGTGAAGATACAAAAAAAAAGCACAAGACAGTCCATGCCCTTAAAGAGTTTGCAATCTAATGGGCAAGACAACCTGCAAACAAATATATACAATGCTATATGCAAGATAAATAGGAAATAGGGATTGGCAAAGACTTCCTGTAGAAGATGGGATTTTAGGTGGGACTTAAAGAAAGCCAGCAAGTGGAGATAAGAGGGGAGAGCACTCCAGGCAAGCAGGACAGACAGAGAAAATGCTAGGAGCTGAGAGGTGGAATGTCTTGTTTAGGGAACAGCCAAGAGGCCACGGTCACTGGATTGAAGAGTTAAGTGGTGGAGAGTAAGAAGACAGGAAAGGCAGAAATGGGCTAGGTTATGAAGGGTATTGAAAGCCAAACAGAGGATTTGCATTTGATCCTGGAGGCAATAGGGAGCCATTGGAGTTTACTGAATTGTGGGAGAGGGAGGGAGAAGAGTAACATGGTCAGATCTATACTTTAGGAAAATCATTTTGATGGTTAAATGGAGAATGGATTGGAGTGGGAGGTGGTCTATTGTCCAGGCATGAGGTGATGAGTGTTTGCACACTACAATGGAGGTACCTTTGTTTATGTAATACAGCCCTCAGGGCCTTTTAAAAATTTTTGTCATTTCTGTCTCTTTCCTACTTCCCAGGGCCTCACATTCATCATCTGTTCCTTCCTTTACTTTTCCGTTATCCACTTCCCCAAGAGACTTCCAGTTTAGTGCTCTTTCCACTATACAATTCCAACCTTATTTCCCAATATTATCCTACAAAATTAGCCTGGTAAAGCCAGATAATTCCTCCTTTCTCCCTCCATCACACAAGTCCTGATACTTTCCCTTATCTTTCTGCCTGATTCCTACCCCATCTCTCAATGCCCAGCTAGAGTCCCAACTTCTTGGAATTACTATAGCACTTTAATGACTGAACCACTCATTTGGCATATATCAAATACTATCTTGTACTGTCATTTATCTTTATGTGCATGCTGTTTTTTTCCTGTTAAATCATCCCCATGAAAACTAGAAACATTTCTTACACTTTTTTTTTGTATCCTTAAGTACCACTTGCATTTCATAGCCTCTCAATAAAGAATAATCTACAGACTGAAATAATAGCTATGTAGATTTCACTTGTCATAGACATTTCAGCTAAAGCATCATAGTTTTGGAAATCATGTAATTCAAACCAGAAATGAGGTTTGAGTCACTCAAGAAAGAATGAAAATCCAGACTGAGATTATAAAAACAATACAAATTAATAAAATATACTCTCAAGGCCTTACTTTGAAACTTTGGCAACAATAACCCATTTCCCTCAAAATTAAAAGTGTAATAGGCCTGTGGGAAAGGGAGGATCTCAACTATTTTATTTGAAATAGCTCTTCTATATTTCAAGCTTTAAATTCTGTCATCAGATGCATTACAACTACAATACCAACCAAAGCAGGAAAGAAAAAAGGTAGGCCTATACTTTTTTAGCTCTTTCACAAAATAAGTGCTTCCTATGATTGTGCCAACCCCTCTAAAACAACACGAGTACTTTTTATTTGAATTGAGGGGTCTCAAGTCTTGAGATGTATTTAGGATGGACAGATTTATTCTCACTAGAAATCATTAATCTTCCAAAGAGAATGAAATATCCAAACTCCAAGACAGGTACCTTTGTCCACAAATCAATCCAAAACAAAAACCCAGGGTCTGATTTGGCATAAATGATGAACAATTCAAAAATAATTTCAAATCTACCAAGAGCTTTCCTTTTAATTGTTGGCCTCACCAGTGTCTCAGATTCAGAAAAAAGTTATTAACAGATATAACCCCAAAACTTGCGCTATTAAATACTTGAAGATGGTCAAGTCACTTACCCCAAAGTATTAATTTGGTATTACAAATTAACATGAAGGTATTACATACCTTAATGACTAGAGCTGGACATAAATTTTCATCTATTTGGGGGGTAAGGCTTATATTAATTGCAGTCACTACCATCATTCCTGAGAGTGTGTGACTTAGTTGAAAGCTGTATTAGAGGCAGGAAGACCTGGTTCCAAGTTCTGCATTTGATACACACTAACCTATTTGACCATGGGTGAGATGAGTCTCTTAAAAACTCTCAGTGTCTCCAGGCAACTCTCTAAGATTAGAAATTAGAGGAGTGGATAATCTGCAACAGTGGATGGAGTTTCCACAAAGATATTACTCCTAACATGCTATCCTCACCAAAAAATCATCAAAACAAGAGTCTCTGTTAACATTCTCACAGGTATGAGCCTTCTCATTAAAAGAAAAGGAATTGCTTTTAACATTAAATTAACATAAAAGGTATAGCCCTGTAGCTCGATTGTTTTTATTCCTAAAATTCAATTTTATATCTGAATTTTTATTCACATTTACCATTTTCCCCCACATTTTCTTTTTTATCAAATTATTAAGCCAGGAAGAAATTTTATATTGAATGCTATGGTTATTAGTTGTCCATAATTACTATTATACCCACAATCAAACCCTACTGTGCCAGTATTTAAGGTATTTTATTCTTGGGGACAACTTATAATATTTGCAAAACCTTAATGATTCCTTACCATATGTCTATATATTCATACAATTTTTAATTTAGCATATCTCAGGAATCAGATGATTGGAATTCTGAGAGGGCATTCTGCAAGGCCTTCTTTAAATAATTCTACCAATTTTTAAGTGCAAAACTTAAGGCCCATCATTTTCAGCTTTCTCCTTTAAACAGTATTTAACTAATTAAACTTAAAAATATTAAAATGAAATATTAAATATTAAATAATTTAAATAAATCAAATAAATCAATTTATTAATTTAATTAAATTTATTAATTTAATAATAATAAATAAATTTATTAATTTAATTAAATAAATAAATTATTTAAATAAATTTGAATAAATTAAAATAAAATAAAAATATTAAAAATAAATCATAAGGGCATACTTACAGTTAGTTATAAAATATAAAAGCTTACAGGAGTTAAATTCTTACACAATGATCCACTGAAACCTAAAGGAGTCTGAGCTTAGGAGGGGAGGAAAAGGGATAGAGATCACTGATTGGTTATTACAAGGACAAAGGTTAGTGAATCAAGTCTAGACATTTCATTTATTTAAAACAACTCTTGCCAATCATATTTTTAAGATTTTGAAACACACAATTATAATCTGTTTAGAAGTATTTTAGCACCAACACTGTCAACATCTAAAATATCAAAGGAAAATGAGATCAAAAGAATTTCAATAATACATATTTAATTCAGAAACGTAAATGTTTACCAGAATTCATAGATAAGTTACCAGTAAAGTGAACAAATCAGCTTAGGACTACACTGATCAAATAGTACAAAGTTAAAGCAATAATCTAAACCAAATGCCATTGAAATGTTTATAACAAGCCATTTTATGGTGCATAGCAAAAGGTATGAATTTACAATGCCTAGCTATTATGCTTTAATCCTCTACTAGATGCATATTTGGTTATAAATTTCAAGCCTTTTCAGTTTCACTTTCAATCGAAAAACCTAACCTGCATGCTGCAATCACCGAACAACATGGCTGGTCACATACAAAAGCATAAGAAAAGAAAATTTTAAAGTCGATTTACCCTTGTCCTTCCAATTTTTCTGCTGACCGTCCATGGTTCCCCAAAAGCTCTAGCTGACAGCTGGGATTATCAATTATGCATACCAACAGAAGAGCTGCAAAAAGAAAAATCTACTGCCTGGGATCCGAAACATCAGTTTCCTCCACAGAGGTCTGCAGTCTTATGTGCTGCACAACTACTGCAGGACTTGTGTCACCTGACGTCTTCTGGGTGTGGAGCAGACTGACGCAGTGCAATCTGTAACTAGGCTACTAATACCTCAGCACTAATTCCTGCATTCAATCTGCTTATTGTTCTAACCATTGGCTTGTTGCTCAAACCAAAAAGAACCTATTTGTCAGGTGAGGGCAGACTATCAATCTACATAAAGGACATCTGATTTTCACAATGGCAGAAATGTTATTGACACATATCTGTTATGTCTGGGTAATGCTTTTTTGTCAGACTGTTACATTATGATATAGGTATTCAGGCTCGGTTTAAACTATAAACTGATTATCACAAGGATTGTACCTTACACAATTAAAATGGGCTGATCCAAAGAAGGGTCAGAGTTTACATTTCAAACCTGTAAAGTGCAGATTCTTCTTGTTTTAAATTTATTATAAACTAAATAATTACAAGCTAAACATTTGGCATCTAGTGCCCTTAAGTGTATCTGAGAAGATACAGGATCAAGAAATTTTGAAGAATAATTCAATAGAGAAATGCTGGTTTGTTATTATTTTGACACATTTCAGAACCAGAATTTCTTCAATAACATTTAGTATCAGCTCATTCTGTCCTTTATTCAAAATATAAAATTGGATAGCACTTACGGGAATATAATCTCTATATAGTTACCACAATGTAATCAAAACGCTCTAAAAAAAATTCTTTGATTCATTCATAGACAAATTCTTTATAGAGGAAAGTTCACATGCCAAGAATCCTTTTAATAACCTTTGGAAATTTGTATGAGAACACATATAAAGATTTACTGCAGAACTATTAAAACTAAAAAAAAAAACCCTTTTAAACTATGTCAAAATTTCTAAAATTTGATAAATTCAATTTCATTAAATCAATAAAATGCTTTTACTCTACTAAAGAATATATACTATTATATAAGCTTCTGTCATATATAGCTAATTACTTTCAAATAAGCACACTGGCCAAACACTTAACATTAAAATTTAGCCTTTACAAGTCATAAACTAGTTAAAAGAAATACATGAAATGACAGTGTTGCATGATATATGATCTATGATTGAAAGTTCATTTTTGTTAAGAAACCACATTCAGTAATCTTATAATGAAATTTGAACATTTCTGGAACTTTCTAAAATTATGTGGGCTAGAAAATCCTTAAATATCAGATGCAACAAATAGCCAATCACTCATTTCTTGCTTTCCCACCTACCAAATATGAATAATGCAAAACAATTTTAAGAGATTATGTTTCACCTACAGTAAAATGGAACACATAAATTTTTATTCCATATATTGTAGCCTGGCTTTAACTTGAGAACTGTTACCAGATCTCATTGTACCTAGGGGCTCTCAAATTTAAGTTTTAGAAATGGCACTGCTCTTTAAAAACTATTTTTTTTTAAATATCAGGATCCAATCTGAACTTTTGATATTCCATTTCAATTTATAAAATATATCAAAACACATTGGCGCAAGCCTCCTGTACATCCAAAAATCCTGATACTTTTTAACGGTTGCTGAACTACTTTTTAAAAATTATCTTTATTAATGTTGTTTTAACATCACATTCATTTCTAAATGTCTCATGAACTACATATTGTAACAAATATCTGAAAAGAAAAAAAGTGTATTTCAGCAAAATAACAACCAGAGTCTGACAATCTACACAATCGTCCCTTACCTCGGCAAAGAGAGAAAGGCCTTGGACAGATCACAGGGTAGTCATTATCACATCACTTTTCCCCACAGATCCTCCATCTGCACTCCTGCAGTCACTGGGTATATTATTTTCCTAGTTCTGCTCATTTCACTCTAAATCAATTTACAGGTTTTTAGGGGCTAAACTTATTACTTAGTTGGTACAAGAAACTCCCAGACAAGGAAATTCTCTCTGCCAATTCAAGTGGGTCCCTTTCCTGCAATGTCTAGTCTTGGACAGCTGCCTAAACTTCAGAGAGGAAACCTGACTTCCCCTCCACCCCAAGAATGCCTCTTTTAAAAAGATGTTCAAAGGTCTTCACACACCCCACCCCCAACATCACTTTGAAAGAGGACTTTAAAAAGTACTCCTTCTGCCATAGCATAGTGGAAAGAACTTTGAACTTGGGAGTTCGAAGACCTGGATTCCAATACTACCTTTGCCACCTAGCGGCTATGTGACCATAGACCAATAATCTAACCTTTTAAGAACTTAATTTCCTCATCTGGGGAAAGGCTATTTACCTTACAAGGTTGTTTTAAGAAAAAACACTACCCAAACCTTAAAAGTGTTATAGAAATAAGAAATATTAACATTCGCTAACCCTTTCTTATGGAAAAACAATGTATTTCATGCAGTCACAGAATCATTTCTATAACATCTATTAAAAGAAAACCTTTCCACCACAACCATCCCACCCAACCTGTACACTGTACACCAGTGGTAGTCAAATTCAAATAGAAATCCCTGACACTCATACACTGACTTGGAAAAATGCAAACTAATATTATTTTTGTCATGCTGTACCATTTACTGACTACTTTTAATCTGGTTCAGGCTGTACACAATACTTTTGTTGGCCACTGGCTGACAAGGAGTTTGACATCTCTGGCGCACCTAACCTTCAACATATCCTGCTATAAATCATACATTAACAACTTCAATTAGAAAGCAAAATGAGGTTAAAAAAATAATCCCAACTAGTTTAGGGTTCTAACTACAGTATATTTAAAGTGAGCTGGAATATTAACATTAAACCGCAAACAAACCATTGTGAAACCTCCCTATAACATCATTTGACCATAACATTTAAGCTACAAGGACATGTATTCCCTGATGCTGATGGCATGCACAAAAACACTGTTCCTTTGGAACTAGCAACTTCCTCTAATTTTCCCTTACCACTGTTTTTAAGACTGGATTAATAAAGTTAGACAGGGTGGGTATGACTGAAACTGCTTCTCTCTAAAGAATTCTGGGAATACATTGACAAATTCTCTGAGAGGATGTCTGGGATACCTGGAAAAGAATACCTGGGATACTTCCTAGTTATGTGATCAATACTAAATCTCATAAACTCTCCATGTCTCAATTTCTTCATCAGTAAAACAAAGATAATAAAAGTTATATTACCTACCTCCAGGGGTTGTTATGAGGATTGAATGGAATGACATACATAAAGCATTTTTTAAATTTCTATTTTGCAAATGTTAAAGTCTACATAAATATCTGAATCTTTTATTTTTCAATTTTCCTTACCAATGACCAAAAGTTTCCATCCTTACAAACTCCTTGGCTCAAAGTCAGCAATTATTTAGAATATAACTTACTTTACATTTGTTACATTTTATATTGGTTTTATCCTAAGGAGATTTTTAAAGGACATGCAAGATCCAGAAGAGAGCAACTACTTTTTCAAGTTGAGTTCTAAGGGTGGGTAATTACACCAAAAGATTTCCATAGCTGTCTAATTTCAAACTGAAGAGATTACTAAACTAGAGAATAGAAATAAAAGAATTACAAAATTTAATATATCGTTAGAACCCTGAAGAAAACATAAAGCTCATTCATTATTTACAAACTGTTCACGTAGCTTTGAGTCTCCTAGTTAGATTATTTCAGAGGTACATAAGACTAAAACTATTTTCACAATAATCCTAAAATGTTTTAATTTCTAATATGGTAAATATCATTAGCTATAACCCACAAAAACAAAGTCTACCTGTGTATATGTGCGCGTGGGGAGGTGTCTTTCAATAATTTCAATAATAAGTGTAAAAGCATCCTGAGATATTTGTAAAGAGTTTAAGAACTGATGCCCCACATAAATGTGAATCTAAAAAGAAAAACCCCACTGCTTCACAGAAATTTTTAAAATGCACTTCTAGATTGTTTTTAAGAAACTAAACAGATATGTTCATTTGTTATGTTCTTATCATTGAAAACTTTTTAAAAAGAAACCCAAGTTATATGCAGTCATATAACACCCCCTATGGGCAGAATTAGAAAACTTCAGCTTTGACTAATGACTGGAGAGAACGCAGTATTAAAGTGGAATGTCCTGGATATGGCATTTAGAGATTCTGCTGCTTACTACTAGTGATGGAGTTTCCTTACTTGCAAAACTGGAGTGAAGGAAGGTGGGCCATTAGATGACCACTTCCAGCTCTAAATCTATAGTTTTATGTAATATATTTTAAATATATACATGTAATATATTTAAATATATTTTACATAATACATTTAAAAATTGAAAAATGCCAAAGGTATTCTAGTTCAAGTTAATAGCCAAAAATAAAATCTGACCAAGTTGTAATATATGAATAAAACCATGCAAAGAATCAATATTAACAGCTACAAGTTACCAAATTAGAGAGGTAATATTTAAGAGGATAACAATTTGATATTAGCTCTGTGCTATATAATCTAAAGCAAACCTCCATGTTTAAGTTACATATTCTCATGGAAAGCATTATTTACTTCATATTTTTAAAATACATAGGTTTAGGGAGTTCAAAAGAATACATAATAATGTAAAAAATGACTCAATTACTCAGTCTGAAATACAAGTTGTTCATATTTTAAAATTCAGACATTTCAGAAATATTATTTGTTGGTATTTACTAAATACAGCAAAGTTTAAGTAGGATGATACGGAGAAAAGAACAATTAGATCTGAATCAAAAAACCTCAATTCTAATCCTACCTGCTCTACTTAACTACCTAAGAGGCAAGTCACTTAAGTTTATCTGTCCTCAATTGTTAAAATGAGAGGAAATGAACTAGATGACCTTGAAGGTAATTTCCAGTTCCAAATCCTAGGAGTCAAATATTCTTTTTTAGAAAATTATTAGTCTTTGTTGGGCAAATTTTTTAAGTCAGTATGACAGAATTTCCCACGTTTTCTACTTTAGACACTAGATGGCACCAAAACCCATCTTCTAGAGCAAGCCATAAGGCTAGTTAAACTCCAGAAGTTTACTTTGGTATTTGTACTCTACTCGTTCTAAGAAACAAGAACACGGTGCAAACCAAATAAAGAGAGTAGAGGAAAAAAAAAGATATAGGGGAAAAAGGTGCTTCTGCCTGTTGATACAGTAGGGAAAGTCACATAAATGTCAATCTTTGTTTTTTCATTTCAACAAACTGCAATTCCTACTGTACTACCTACTGGGAGAAAACATGCCATTTTGCTACTACATGGTCATTGTTCTCATGGACTTCTAGGAGTGAGAGAGTAGAAAAGGAGAGCAAGAGAATATATACACATAAAAATATACATACATTGCATAAGCACAAATAATTAATACCAAATAACATGTAAAATATTACTGCATATGCTCAGGCCTAATTTAGGTACTCATTACTTCTCTGGACAATTACCATGGCCTCCTAATTCCTCTCCTTGTTCAAATCTCTCCCCTCTCCAATCTATTCCCCATCCAGATGCCAAAATAATACTTCTAACGCATAAGTCTGACTGTCACTCACTCCTGTGGCTCTCTCTTGCCTCTAGGATTAAATGTTCGGCATTTAAAGCCTATCACATGACCTGGCCCTAAACTGTCTACAAAAACCAGTTAATATCTTTAATAGTTGAATTATCTCTTTTTGGATATTTTTACCCATCTTCTTATTAAAGAAGCAGTTCTCTTAATTTTAATTTTTGATGGGTCTTAAATTTCTTTAATTTCATACTGAGAGTTGATATTTTCAAATATTTCACAACTAGTTAACAATTCCGAAAAAGCACAATATAAATAATTTAACATATGCAAACAGAGGTTTCTAATCTATCTTAAAATGTTAACTAGAAATTTAAATGGTATGGTTCAGGTTTTGGGGTTTTTTTTTTTTAAGAGCATTAGGGAAAGATAGGTGGTCCTGGGAAGATAGTAGAAGGAGGTAACCTAGGACAAGAATTGTCCTCTCCCTCCCCCAAAATAAATAAGAAAAAGGACAAGTAACAAAAATTGCAATGAAATGAAAAGGAAAACAGAAAGAACTGACCACAAGGAAAAGGCCACTCAGCTAAAGAAATGAGAGAAAGATGGCTTCTTGGACCTTGCTTTCAGTAGCATCCTGGGGGGGACCTTCTTCCCTTCATAACCACCAAGTCAACCAGGGTCACACAGGGATTTAAGTCAAGCACAGAAAGGAGGGTGGCACTCATAAAAAGTGGATATGGAAAAGATAAAGAACAGGTTCAATTCTAGTGGCCTTCAGAGTTTCCCTCAAACAACAACCCAAATGGAAAAACCTCATTCCCTGAGGATCACAGATCTCATCTAACTGTGGTGGGTGGGGAAAAAGGCAGCAAGGGCTGGGAGGGTTGCACAGGAGCACTGTTTTAATAGAAGGTAAATGATTGGCAATAAGAATGATTATACAGCAAGGACATCATAGAAAAAAAAGAAGCAGTGACTGATAAATATAAAAGTTGACTAAGAAGAAAAGAATAGAAAGATAAAAGCCATAGCAATGAATCAGTGCTCTGAAGTAAAGAAGCATTCTCTTCTGAGAAAAGTTACAGTACTAAAACAAATTCTGCAAAGCCCCCTGAAATGACAGTGAAGCAATTCCAAGAACTGCCTAAATGTTTTACAAGAGCAAAGAATTCAGTGAAAATGTCAAAGAAATGAGAACAGAAATTAGAGCTCTTGAGGAAAAAGTCAACTAAAAAGTTACAGAAATTTAAAACAAAAGACAAAAAGATTCCAAAACGAGATTCTCTGAAAAAGAACAAAATTTAAATGTAAAATGGCAGAGGGAGGAGTAAAATTAATTGAATAAAGGTAACGATTGGAAAAACTCATGAAAGTTCTACAAAACAACTTTAAAATAGGATATGGGGGCAGCTAGGTGGCGTAGTGGATAGAGCACTGGCCCTGGAGTCAGAAGTACCTGAGTTCAAATCCGGCCTCAAACACATAACACTTACTAGCTGTGTGACCTTGGGCAAGTCACTTAACCCCACTGCTTAGCAAAAAAAAAAAAAAAAAAAAAAAGATAGGATATGAAGAGATAATCTAAGGATTACAGGTCTTACAGAAAACATGAATGCTATGCTTTTAGAAATCATACAGGAACATTACCAAAAAACACCAGTAACAAAGTAGAGATCGACAGATCTCTACTCCATGTTGAATTCACCAAGAAAACTCTGTAGTTAAACTTCAAAATTACAACAAACAATAAATTTTGCAAGCAACCATGAAGAACACTTTCATTTCCCAAAGACAACAAATTAGCATAGCAAAGGATCATGCCTTCTTTGTAAAACAAACAAACAAAAAAAAAAAAACACTATAGATGGAGAGCTAAAAGGGACCTCAATGACCACCTAGTTCAATCTCCATTTTACAGATGGCCCAGGGAAGTTAAGTGACTTGTCCAATGTCATACAAGCTTTAAGTGTGAGATACAGAATTTTAAACCAGGTGCTCTGACTCCAGTCAGCGCTCTTTCTGTCACATACCACGCTGCCCGAAAAATCAAAGGAAAAATTGGAATGATATTCCAAAAAAGATCAGTTTAGGTCCTTAAAAATTCTTTAAAAAAAAAAAAACAAAAAAAACCCAGACTAATCAAAGAAAATAATAGGGCATTCAGTGAAAGGAGAGAATGAGTTATTCCTTAAAAAGAACCCAAAGGTGAACTGCATGTTAAAAAAGGCAAACTGACTCAACACAAGCTAAACGTTCAAATAGTAATGAAAGACTGAGAAATCAAATATTTCTTTTTCATGTGGGTGAGACAAAGATACAAGTGTAGGAAGGGAAATCTTGTTGCTTGTTTCAATTTCCCTTATTATAAAAATCACAGATTAAGAGACAGTGAGAAGGAAAAGGGAGTGTCAACAGACTAAAGAATTGAAGGAACTCATTACTAAAAGAAATACAAAGCTAAATGACTGAGGTTTCATCTCTCACCTAACAAATTGGCAAGAAAAGAGCACCCCTGAAATGGTACCTTTTAAAATGGAGAGAAGGGAGTTCACAAAGGAACACAGATTAGTAATGTTGGTACTGTTACCTTTAATACTTAAAACAACAACTTGTACATAATATCTATTTCTATTCTTTGTATATAGAAATGTTTATTTTTTGTCAATGTTTGTGAAGTTCATAACTTAAAAAAGTAGGAGAAATTGAATGCTCTGGAAGGTCTTATTTTACAAAGGCAAGAGAGGATGAGAATTTAGGTGGCAAGAAGGCATCCAAAGTGGATGCTTTTGGAGCACAATTTTTTACTAACCTCTGCTAGGGGAAAAGAAATAGCTGAACAAGAGGACATAGGTTGAAAAGGAGAATTCCATGACATCAAATTAATGAGGGAAAAGGCAAAGAACAGGCCAGAGCCCATCAGATTCAAGTAACCGAGCACTCTCAACTGCACCATGCTGCCTCCTTTGAGAATTTACATTCCTGAGAAGAAATTCTAGAATAACCTAGAAAGGGAAACAAGTAAGAAACAAGTTGGAATTCAAGCAACAATTCTTAGAAAGGAACATTATAAATGTCAGTGAAATGAAGCAAAAGGATGATGCAGGAAGAGGAAAGACAAGGATAATTAAGTACTACACTTACCAGAACTGGAAAAGAGACAGGAGATGAAATTTGAGATTAGGATTGGGCAGAGTACTTGAGGGAGGAGAATTAATGAGAGAGATTAATGATCCTTGTTTTCTAGGATCAGATTACTATAAAGAAAACAACATGCACAGACTAAATGCTGACTTAAAAATGGGGAAGAAAGAAATATAAGTTAGGTTTAATTGGTTGTAACCCTAAATGTGAATGGATTAAATGCCTGAAAAGAATAGATTCTTTTAAACCAATAATTTTTTGCAAATAAGAAAAACATTTAAAACATATATACACAAAGGGATATCGACCAGAACTATGACTTCATTTGCATAGAGAACTTCTAATAAACAATCTCACTTTATCATTTCAACACCTTTGCCTGAATCTTATAGTCAAGAGTGAAAATGAGGGAATGGACCAAAATTATGCTTCTGGTGATTACAAAAGAAGCATTGCAATCATGGATAAGGTAATCATAAAAAATTGATATCAAAAGTGAAATTAAATTATTCTGAAAGGCATACAGACTATAAAAAAATAAATATAATAAATGGCCTAATGGGTCATTTTTTTTTAAAGCCAGGTGAATTGCAAAAATATACTGACAGTAATAAAATAGTAGCAGACTAACACTCCTCTTTCAGAGTCAAATAAATCAACCATAAAGATAAAAAAAAGAAAATAGAGAGAAGAACAGATTGCAAGAATTAGATGTGACAGACCTGTGGTAATTTCTATATGGAAAAATTATAGAATGTACATATTTTCTAGCATCTCAAGGCACTTTTACAGAAACTAATTATGTGTTAGGTCATAAAGGAATTATAAACAAATGGCAAAACAAAAGGCAAAAATAAACATCTTCAATAAACCATAAAACAGTAAAAAAATTTAATAAAGGAAATATGAATAATGATACATTATTAAATAGAGGCTAAATAATGACATCCTGAATAAATATGTCAAAGAACAAATCATAGGAACAATGACTAAATAGGTTAAGGAAAATTATTATAATAATGAAACTTATAAACACAGTTAAATCAGTTGGTCCTCACAGGAAAATTTTATCTCTGAAAATTTGCATTAAGAAAATAGAAAAAAAGGATCAATGAAGTGACCATATGATTAAAGACTACAAAATAAATTAACAACTCTTTTAAAAGTGGAAAAAAAAAAAAGAACTTAAAAATTAGAGCAAATTAGCTGTGTGACCCTAGGCAAGTCATTTAAACTCTGTCTGACTCAGTTTCCTCACCTGTAAATCAGAGATAATAATAGCATGTACCTCCAAGGGCTGTTGTGAGGATTAAATCAGATACTGTGTAAATTACTGAGCACAGTACCTGGCATTCACTAAGTACTTAATAAATGCTTGTTTCCTTCCTTTTGTGAAACAAATATGGTCTCAATATCCAAACTCAAGATCAGAGAAGATAAACCTACAGAGGCCAACCTCACTAATGAATACTGATGCAAAGATCTAGAAAATAATTCACTATGACTAAATTGGATTCATATGGAGGATTAGCATATAAATACCAAAGAATAAACAAAAACAAATCATAACCCAGTCTAGAGCTAGAAAGTTACTTAAAGGTCATCTAAACTAACCTTTCCTCATTTTAATCCTAAAGAAACTGAGGCCCAACAAAGTTAGCTGACATGGTCACACAAATAGTGTCAGAGGTGGGATATGAATACATTGTCTTCTGACTCGTCTTTCTCCTGTATCACCACACTGCCTCTCCTAAATCATACAATTATTTCAATACTCAGAAAAAGACAGTAAAATGTAGTTCTCATTTATGTTAAAAACTCTGAATAGTATACAACAAAGAAAGAGCTCTTCTTTTAATATACGTAAACAAATAAAAATATATGTAAACAAATAAAAAAATTAAAAAAATACAAATGAGAGTAAAGCAAAAAAATGGCCTCCATGCCAATATTCTCTGATATAGCTCTAAATATTCTCACTATAGCAATAAGAGGATAGAACTAAAGGTATAAACACAAAGTGCCCCAAAAGTCTTACTCTATTTAAAACTTTTGTGACAGACCTTGCAGTCATCCTGCATAAGCAAAGAGACAGCAATATTATTATCTGCAGATGATGTAGGAAATTGTGAATCAAAGAAAGGTAATGGCTACAATATTTAGAATATAAAATAAATCTACACAAATCACCAGTATGCCTGTGCAGTACTATGCCCCTTCAGTTCTCATCAGTCTGTACTTCTGACTTAGCTACAATATCCCAGAAACCTCTTTATCCTAGATAATGACTTCATTACTTTCCCTCTAAATGGATGGCACCTTTCAGAACCCCTATTCAAGGAGAGTGCCCAAGCCAAATACGTCATTTCTCATGTTGTACTCTGGACCTTCCCTCTACCATGGAGGGGTGGAATGAAGGTAACCTTCAGCCTTCCTCCCTTCTCCAGCTTTCTTTTATGTATTGTCTTGACAAATTAGAATGTAAGCTCCCTGAAGGCAGGAATTATTTTTATGCTTATATCTGTATATGGGAACATGTATCATATATTGTGTACCTTATGCTTATATTCGTATATAAGGGTGGTTAGATGGCACATTTTATGGTGGTCCAAGAGTCAGAAGACCTGGCCTCAGGCTACGTCATTTAACCTCTGTTTGCCTGAGTTTCCTCATCTGAGGGATAATAATAGCACCCATCTCTCAGGGTTATCATGAGGATCAGATAGGACAATAATTGTATAGTGCTTAGCACATTGCCTGGCCCACAGTATTATATAAAGATTACCAATTATAATTATTATTGTCATTTTAGGGCTTAACTAGAATCTGGTACATAGAAAGCCCTTAATAAACTCTTGTTGACATTGTTGTCAATATTAACAAAAAACAGGAAAAACTAACCACTCAAAAGTGTACAGATATTTGGGAGTTAACCCATTAAAATATATGAAAGACATAAATACAACTATAAAATATTATTTTCAGAAATAAAGGGAAATTTAAATAAGTTAGGAAGATTTAGTGGTCATGACTGGGTCATGGAAATAGAATAAAGATGAAAATACTACTTTAACTACTTTATATATTTATTGCTATGCCAATCAAATTACCAAAGGAGATACTTTATGGAACCAGAAAAAAAACAAGATTCCTTTGGAGAAACAAAGGTCTAGAATCTCAAGGAAAATGAAAATGAAAAATAAAAAAGTAAAATTTAAAGAGCATAACATTACCAGACTTCAAACTGTATTATATAGCAGTAAACATGAAAATTATTTGGCATTGGTAATAAAAAAAAAAAATTAAAAGCACTGAACTCTCTGGGCCTCAGTTTCCTCATTTATTAAATGAGGTGGTTGGACTAGATGGTCTCTAACATCCTTTACAACTCTATGATCCTACAAAAGCAAAAGCCCAGTCTTTGATTAACTCAAGAACATAGGGGGAAAACTCCCTATTTGAGAAATTTGGTTTGAAACCAACATCTTATACTGCATAACCATAATAAACTCAAAATGAATTTGACTTAAGAAAAAAAAAGGCCACATTATTTTAAAAATAGAAGAATATGAGAATTCTTAACTAAACGAGACAGTGGGAGTCAAAATTGATGACATAAAAAATTGTAAGTCTTCATGCAGCCAATGAAGCAGAGACACTGTGAGATAGAAAAAAATACTTCATCAAATAACATTAATAATTTTTACATCTAATATACATGGGGAATTAACATAAATATAACTACAAACCATCCTTCAAAAGATAATTGGTCAAAGGACAGGAAAAGTTTTCAAAAGAATTACTAATATACTCTTAATCACTAATAGTAAAAAGAAATGCAAATTTAAACAACTCTGAAGCTTCACGCTTCAAATTCTGAAAACAGACAAAAATGCGGGAAGGATTATAACCAGTGATTTTTACCTGTATATGGAACTCCCAATAAGGCAATTCCCTACATCAAATTAGATTGATTACCAGAGAGTGGTCTGGGGCATTGAATTAAGCGGCTTGTCCTAGGTATCAAATGGCTGGTATTTGCCAGGGGCAGTACTTGAACCAGCAGCTAGGTGGCACAATGATTATTGTGCCAGACCCGGAGTCAGGAAGACTCATCTTCCTAAATTCAAGTCTGGCCTCAGACACTTACTAGCTATGTGACCCTGGACAAGTCACTTAACCCTGTTTGTCTCAGTTTCCTCATTTATAAAATGAGATGGAGAAGGCAATAACAAACCACTTCAGTATTTCTGCAAAGAAAACCCCAAATCAGGTCACAAAGAGTCAGACACAACTGAAACAATTCACCAACAAATGTACTTTACCCAGGTCTTTTTGACTCAACAATAGCTCTCTATCCCATACTGCTTCTGTTGTCTCAGAATTATTAAAACTTTTTTTTTTTACTGCATTAGCAGTAAAAATTGTTTACTGAATACATATTGTATATCAAAATCTTCATGGTTTGGATGGATAGTGCTGTGTTACAGACTTCGAGCTAGAAGAAACCTAAGGACATCTAGGCCACAGGTGTCAAATCACTGCCTCCAACGTTCCCTAGTGCAGCTGAACCAGATTAAAATGGAATTGGGAGAGAGTTAACAAAATAAATAAAAATACAATAAAGGACAACTAATATTACATTTCAAAACTACCTTCAGAGATCCTTATATATGGATTAGTAGCTTCTATAGACCAAACCACCCCAGCCCCACCCCCACCCCACCCACTTAGGCCAAGCTTTTCACTACAGATGAGAAAACTAAAATCCAGGAAAATGAAGTAACTGGTCAGGTTTGGGGTGCTGAGTGGCAGGTATATGTTTAGCCCAAATTCCCTACTCTTCTACTATGCAATGGTTGCCTTTTTAAAGTAATTATCATTTGTGATCTTCTTCCAGTCTTTTTTCCAAAATCTTTCCCTTTTGAGACAATTTAAAAACTAAGTGAACACCTCTAAAATTCTCCCACCTCTGGAATGCATATCTTTTGTATATGTCAGGCAGGTATAGTTACCATTCTCAATTTCATCTTCTTTAGTTCATACGTTCCTATATTTAGAGCTAGGAGGGAACGGAGAGGCCATCCAGTCCGATCCCCTAATTTTACAGATGAGGAAACTGAGGCCCAGAAAAGTAAAGAGACTAGCCCTAGGTCACAGAGGTAGTTAGCATCTAAGGAGGGATTTAGGGCCCTTCCTCTCATTAAGGGAGGAGCCAATATTCATTCTAGTGTACCATAAAGTTCATCATATAACACATTCAGTAGTGGAATTTAAATATGATGGTTTGGCTATTATCAATAACAAGAATATACTGCAATCTATTCCACTTTGAAATCTGTTCTTTTTCCAGTTCTCTCTATAAATGTTCAAGATGATCAGACTAGAGGGGTTATGATCTCACACAAAGCTTTGTTTGTTATGTATCCTCTGATTATCCTTTTGATGAGGCAATACTGCTTATAATCTTCAGTTATCCTCCTCCAAGTTATTCACAATAACCTGAGCTCTAATTTTTTGCCCCTATTTTTCCATTTGGCAAGAATATAAGGAATTTGGCGTACAAGACAATTTCTGTAGTCCTTTTGCTCTCCTCATCATGGCTATTTTACACGATTTTATGCTTCTCTAAGAAACAATAATGCTCAAAGTCAATAGCTTGTTTAAACAGATGAAGTCAGAGCTGAAGTACACAGCATTATCCTGCTCTTAAGGTGTAGTGGAAGGAACACAGGAATAGTAATCTCCAAAGTCTAGTGTGAATTTAACCTCTGTTACTTACTCAGTGTTCTAATCTATAAAATGAGGATACTACTAGTAATACTCACTTCACAAGATAGTTTTATCAAATGAAATAATCTAAAGCACTTTGCAAACTTTAAAGCACTACATATAATGGACACTATTATTTATCCTTTCTCCTGCTTCAATAACTGATTTTGACTTTCATTCTAACCAGTATTTATCAGGCATGAGAAAAGAGGTGATTGAGGACAAGTGATTCTAAATGATGAGCCAACCAACAGGTGTTTCTCATGTCAGTACTCAATTAATTCCTGTCTATTAAAATATCCTTTATTTTGTTTTTGGTAGTATTTGGCAATTGTCACAACCACCAACTTCTGACTCTCCTCATCTGTGGGTGAGGAAAACATAAGACTAACCTTTGTATGCTTTCATTTATTAATTTCCAAAATGTTTTGCTATCTTCCCCTGTAGCCATCTTCACATTATATCATCAAGTATCAAGGTAGATGATTCAACAGGAAGACCCTGTCAAGTTCTTTACATAATTTAATTTCTTTACTTCATCCTTTGCAACTGAAACCACAATTAGCTTCAGGGATGTACACTGGCCTTCAGCTCATCATGAGCATTACCAGGGCAAGATGACCAAGTATCCATGAAATTACATTTCCTGCTGTCTTTTAGAAAACAATGAAACTAACTCCAACAATTCCTTTATTCACTTCACCAGGAGAGTCTGTGAATCACTGCTCCAATTAGCTACAACTACTGTTTTTTCTTTAAATTTCACCGACATCAGAAAGGTTGATACACATGTGATTCCTCTAGTAAAGTATTAAAGCACTAGGTGAACAAAAATTGCATGTTAGAGTATGAACAATTAAATTGGTGTTTGCATATCATCAAGAAACTTATTTTCTTTACACTTTTCGTTCCCCGCTTCCACCGTATATGACAATCTGTATGGAAGCAGAAGAAAGTTGCCAAAAACTAGTGGCCATTTTACATTGCATATTTTTTAAATCTCCATTCTTTAGAATTCACGTATCAGCCAATTTTTTAGTAAACAGCATCCCTGTACTTAGGCTGGTCCTTGTACAGCAGCTAGTCTGTCACTGGGACAGTCCTTGAAGTTTGTTCTAGAACTTGAGTTCTGCTAGTATAGTTTTAAAGAAGCCTGATGTGTCTCCACATCATAAGGCATCAGAGGAGGTATACAATAAGTGCCTAGGGAAAAACAAGGAAACTTGAGAGTGGAACTTGTTCACCAATCACACTTCAGTCTACAATGCTACAATAAAAACTGCCAATTGACAAGAATAGAAAATGAGAACAGATTATAAAGCCAATACTAAATTCAATAAATTTCTAGCTTTAGTTTTTAGACAGGTTATATTACTTTATCTTTTTCTAACAAAAATTTAAAATTAGAGTTGAGTACTGCAGAAAAGTTCTCCATAAAAGGAGTTTCCATTCAAGCAAATTTTATTTATGTAATTTGTTAGCTGATTCGACAACAATGTCAATGAGGTCAAGAAGTTACTGAGTCCAATCTTAACATGACCAATTAATTTAGCTTTTTCTACAGGCAGATGTCTTGTTGATGCTGAATATATAGTATCACTATAATACACCAAGAATGGCATTAAAAAACTAAATATGTATGTTACCACAGAAAACTTTTAGTGAGGAAGATAGAAGATACTCAAAGCAGGAATACAGGCATTAGAACATCATTTATATGTTATACAAGCTAGTAGCTGTAGATCCTACTTAGCAATTCATTTTTCTTTTGCAGCATTTTGAAAACTTGGCATCAAATCCCCAAATCCCAAATCTCCCTTTTACAATGAACCACCAATCCCCTGCATTTCCAAAACAGCATGGAAACTTCTGGCTGTACTTAATACTTACCAAACTCTGCTTCCAAATTTCTATCTGGGGACTGACAACGACTAATAATAAAGCTGATTTTTAGGGGACTAGTACCTGCTTCCCCCAAACATCATAAAAACTCCTTAAACTTGAATTATGGGCTAAGAATGTGGTTTTTCCTCCACATAATGACCCCACACAAACAGCTGCCATTATCAACACGAGCTGACAGCTCAGTAGAGACATCCCTGGAGACATGAATTATTCTATTTCCTAAAAGCAAGACTATTTAAGTCAGGAGTTCGTAGCTTTGTGTCACTGACCCATTTCTCGGTCTGGTAAAGCCTATGAACCTCTTTTCAAAAAAAATTTGTTGCCTACATTCATAAGGGAAGGAAACGCTAAATTTCAGTTAGAGGACTATAAAGATTTAATTTTTTTCCCATGCAAGTTTGCAGGCCCACTTAAATCTATCCACAGAGGTCTGTGAATCCTTGATTTAAGAAAAGTAGTGTTCCTCGTCAATAGCTACCTGACTTCCAACAGCATCATTCAGTAGCAAGTGAGTAGAAGGAAAGCAGGAGGAGGACAAAGCTGTTAAAGAATAATCCAGGGTTGGGGTTGGAGAAGACAAGGACAAGGGGGCAAGGAATTTTAAGAATAACATTTAACTGGTTAAGCAGTGTTTAAAAGAGCTCAAGAAAGCCAAGTGTGAGGGGGAGGGAATAATTTAATACAATAAGCTCACAGGGTATAGCAAAACATCTAGTACAAGTGTCTCATTTTACAGATGAAAAATCTGAGGCTCAGAGAAGTGACCTGTCCAAAGCCATACAGAGAAAAATGTGCAGAGAAAAGATCAGGACCCAGGTCCTCTAATTCCAAAATAAAGTCTCTTTCAACAAGATATGTATGGTCTTTGGTCTTAATACAAAGCAACAGTCAGTTGCTCTAGTAGAGACTGGATTCACTGATCTTTATCTTCATGCAGTTCAGGGACTCACGAGGATAGAGCACTGGGCCTGCAGTCAGTAAGACCTGATTTCATATCTGATTAACACTTACTAGTTTTGTGATCCTGACTACTTAACCTCTGTCTACTTCAGTTTCCTCATCTGTAAAAGGGGGGATAATAACAGTACCTACCTTACAGGACAGTTGTGAGGATCAAGTGAGGTAATGTTTATAAAGCACTTACTGCAGTGCCTGGAACATAGTAGGAACATAATAAACACTTGTCTCCTTCTTTCCTTAATCTCATTAATACTGTTACAATGAAAGTCAACGAACCAATTATGAAAAAGAATCTTCCTTAATGAATAGTTCCTTTATAGAGAACTTTTCTGTAACATTCAACACTGTTTTTTCTTGTTTAATAAGTTGATTTCTATCTTTAGTGATAACATCCTCATAAGACAATGAGAATTCATTTTAAAGTTGGCAGAGACCTTAGAAATCATGTTAACTTGATTTTGCAGAAAGGAGAAAGGAAGTGACTTGCCCAAGGTCGCACAAGGTAGGATTCAAAAATAATTCCACTCACTCCAAATTTAATGCTCTTTCCACTATATCATGAAGTTAAATGTTTCTGGTATTCTTCTTCTGTCATTATCTCCTTTATCACATGAAGAGGTGACCCTTCTTAACAAGGATACATGCACAAGTTTATTCTATTCCCAAACCTGTCCAACAGACTGCTCCCGCCATCATCCCCACCCTCTCATTTATTTTTCCCCAAAGGATAAAAAGATAGCTTTTTATTTAGAAGGCTGGAGGATATGCACTAGATTTCAAAAACATTTCTAAAAATACAAAACATCAAAAGTATCATATTCTCTGAAAACAAAACTTAAAACTCCAAAGTTCTTCCACATGGAGTGCCTAGATTTCTAATCCCTTCTTGTCTCCTGGCTACTTCCCTACCGCCCACAAACAACCTCCTGTCTCCAATATCCACTAAAAATCCTCCCTTTATCTGTCTATCCCAAATAACTATCATCCCATATCTCTTCTCCCTTTTGTGGCTAAACTCCTTGAGAAGGACATCTACAATCAGCCTTTCCTCTAACTCTCTCCTTAAGTTTCTTCAGTCTGACTCCCCGTCTTATCATTCAACCAAAACTGCTCTCTCCAAAGTCACAAGTGACTTTTCTAAATCTAATGGTCTTTTCTTCAGTTCTCACCTTTCTTAACCTCTCTACAGCCTCTGACACTGCTTGTCACCCTCTTCTCCCTAATAGTCTCTTTTCTCTAGGTTTTCATGACTTCCTTAAACTTGCTTCTCTTCCTGTTTGACCACTTCCTTTCTCACGTTTCTTCTGCTGGACCTTCATTTAGGCCATGTCCCCCAGGGTTCTGTCCTGGGTTCTTTTCTCTTCTGCCTCTAATTATTTCTCTTCATGATCTCATCAGCTCCCATGGTTTCAATTATCATCTCTATGCTGATAATTCTCAGATCTACTTATACAGTCCTCACCTCTCTCCTATGTGTCCTTTGGGACACATGTCCCTTAGATGTCTTGAACTCTACATATTCAAAACTGAACTCATCTTTCCCTCTTCCCCTGCCCCAGTCTTCTCCCTTTCCAAACTTTCCTATTACTGTTAAGGCCACCAAGATCCTTCCAGTCACTCAGGCTCACAACCTAGATGTCAGCCTCAATTCCTCTTTCTCACTCTCCATATTCAATCTATTGCCAAATCTTGTCAATTTCACCTTTGTAAAAGTTCTCAAACACACCCCCTTCTCTCCTCTGACACCGACACTACCCAATTACAGGCCTTCATCACTTCATTCATGGCCTACTGCAATAGCTTGCTGGTTGGTCTTCTAGTCCCAATTCTCTCTTCACTTCAAACTATGCTCCACTGAGCTGTCAAATTAATCTTCCTAAAAGATCTGACTGTGTCACTACCACTAACTACTGCTACCATCACCACCACCACCACCAACCCATCCCCTGACCCTGTCAGTAGTTCCCTGTAACTTCCAGGATCAAATGTAAAATCTCCTATTTGGTATTTGATGCCCTTCACAACCTGGCCCCCTCCTACCTTTCCAGTCTTCTTATATCTTACTTCCCCCCAACATATTCTATGATCCAGGGACACTGGTCTCCTTTTATCGTTCCTCCTATAAGACACTGCATCTCTAAACTGGGCACTTCCACTGCCTATCCCTCATGCATCAAATACCCTCCCGCTTCATCTCTACCTCCTGGCTTCCTTCAAGTCCCAGTTAAAATCATATTCTCTATAAGAAGCCTATCCCAGTGCCTTCCTTCTGTTGATTTTCACTTTATCTTGCATATATCTTACTCATATCTGTTATTTTCATATTGCTTCTCTCAAGCAATTATTGAGAGACTAAGAGAATCCCTGCTACCTGACAGCAGGGACTGCCTTTGTTGCTTTCTTTGTATCCCTAGGGCTAACTGTAGTGCTGGCACGTAGAAGTTGCTCAATAAATACTGAACTAGCTGACTAAAAAAAAATAGTTATCTTGCTTACAATGACAAACGTTAAGTCAGGATAACAGATACAGAACCGATGGTTGTCACATCTAACTGGGTGTGTTCTTCAAGGTTCTGTCCTGGGCCCTCTTCTTCCTCTACACCAGGGGCTCAAAACCTAGGGCCTACCTCCCTAAAGACCCATTGACAGATTTCAGGGGATCCATGAGTTTATTTCTTTAACATTTTGATAACTATCTTAATATAAATGGTTTCCTTTGTAATCTTATTTTATTTTATGCACGTAAAAACATTATTCTATAAAAACATAGACTTCAGACTGTGAAAGGGGTCTATGATACAAAAAAGGTTTCTTTAAGAATGCCTGCTCCACATTCTCTCTTGGTAAAAGCATCATTTCCCAAGAGTTTGTCATTTTACACAGATTAACTTCCAGATCTATGCATGCCCAGTGTCTCTCCTGAAGCCTCAACCCCATCACTACTAATGGCCTATTCGACACTTCAAACTGCATGTCCCAGAGATAACTTTAGCGTAGCTAAAAACCAAACTCACTATCTTTTGCCCTAAACCCTGGTGTCTCAGGTTCATAATATTGGTACTCCTCATTCTCCCTCACCCCACATGTCCAATCAGTTGCCAAATCTTGCCATTTCTACATAAGTCAAGCCCTTACTTATCACCTCTCACTTAGATTATTGCAACAATCTCCTGACTTGTTTCCCTGTCTCAAGCCTCTCCTCTCTCTAGTCCATACCCTATAGACTACTGCAAAGTAAGTTTCTTTAAGCAAAGATCTGACCATGTAACTCCCATTTTTAACCAACTCCAGTGGCTTCCTACTGCCTCTAAGATAAGTATAGCCTTTGTTTAGCTTTTAAAACCCCATATAACGTGGTCCTAACCTATCTTTCCAGGTTCAGTGAACATTAATCCCTCTTCCATATTCTGTGATTCACTCATACTGGCCTTCTCTCTATTCCTCACTCATGACACACCATCCCCAACTTTGCAAACACCATCCTTCATGCCTGGAATGCACTTTTCTCCTTACCTCCACCTCACTCGGTCACTCTCTCTTTCTTTAAGATGCAACTTGGGCACCATCTTCTGAATGAAGCCCTTCCTGGATCTTGAATGCTTCTAATAGCCTTTCCTCTCAAACTACCTTATATTTAAATACTTTGTGTATATTTGCATTATATGTGTATTACTTGTATTTATATACATATTTGTTGCCTCCCTCATTAGAAAGTAAGATCATTGTGAGGTTGTATTATTTCAGTCTTTAACTTGGATCCTCAGTGCCTAGAATAGTTTCTGTTACATAGCAGACATTTAATAAATACTTACTGATTTATATATACTCAACTTAAAATGTTGTAAATTAAGATTTCTTCCTTTAAAAATAAGGCATTAATCTCTATTATAGTAGAACTAGATAACTGGGTCTAAAAAAAACACCTCACACTAAGGGAAAATATGGGAAATATGGGTGAAAGTCTGTTTCAATCAGATAAGAATATGTATTGAGTCTACAAGTGATAACCTAATAACAGGGTGGGGAGAAGAGAAAGGGTTGGAGAGAGAAGAAAAGATTAAGAATTCATACCAAGGTTCCAAGGAAGCATCATGATAAATACAATATATTAGATAGAATATATTGAAAAGTATCATGGAAATTCGTAACATGCCAGTTGAGAAAAATGATGCTTAGTAAGTACAAAGTGTCACAAGATTACCTGAAGTCTTACTCAGCTCTGCTGAAAATATAGCTGATGGTGATCTTTTCTCTTTTTCTGTAACAGAAGGCTTTTTTTCCTCAGCTTCTTTCAAGGTAACTTTGGGCTTTACTATACTGACTATCTCTGCATTAGTGGCCAAAGCAGAACCATCGGCAGGCAACGACAGCCCCTTGGACACATCAGGCATGTCTTGGGAGACATCTGGAGCTTTGTGTAAAACATGAACATTTTCTTCAACTTTAATGGGTACATTCTTGAGAGAAAGGTCATGGGGCAATTCTGAGCAAAGCGATGAGCTCACTACTTCTTGAGGACTGCCACGTTCACCCTTCAGTGATACTTCTACATTGGTGAATTCTCTGGCCAGTTTAGCAGGAGGAACAGTTTTTGAGCTGACTGTTATAGAAAAATCTTCTACAATCTGAATCGGAGAAGAATCAGCGAAGAGTTCAGCTTCTCTTATTTTTGGTTCCTTAGAAACAAATAAGTCTTCATCTGAATAAACTGCAGTGTCCAGTTCCTCCATTTGTAAGGGAATTTTCTCCTTGTTCACCACTGTGAAAGT
Source organism: Vombatus ursinus (assembly GCF_900497805.2). Classification (NCBI taxonomy): domain Eukaryota; kingdom Metazoa; phylum Chordata; class Mammalia; order Diprotodontia; family Vombatidae; genus Vombatus; species Vombatus ursinus. Next base: position 37,106,211 of record NW_020954556.1, on the reverse strand, counting down.
AACTTCAGATGACAAATCAGTGGCTGCTTTTGAGGTGTCCAGAATCGGCTGAAAAGATTCCAAATATGGCTTACTCATGGTAACAGGCGATGCATTGAGTTTTTCCTTACTTTCATGCTCTATTACTGATGGTAGCGAAGTTTCAATTATATTTTCTCTTTCAAGCAGCACAGCTTCGTCTTCCTTTTGAGGAACTTCTGGTATTGAGTCATCACTGAATAAATCAACTGGTTCAGATTCAGGTGAAGAGTCTTCCACCAAGTCAGAAAGATCAGGCATAGGCTGTGAAACATTCTCTTTTACTGCTATCTCCGAATAATCAGTGAAGTCTGGGGAAGCAGATTCAGTGGAGAGTTTTGTTTCTTTAATTAAATCACATGCAATAGAAATATAAGATGCTTCTGTTTCTTCAATAATTGGACTAATACATTCAGGCCCCTTCTTTTCTTCTTTTATTTCTGGTGCCTCTTTTGAGGGCATATTCATGGTATCCTCATACGGTGGGGGGTTTTCTGACTCAAGTTTTAGGCTCTCATAACTAACAGGTGTAAAAGCTTCTAATGGTGATGAACTGAGTTGCACAGTTGAAGCACCAGCACCAGGAGTTACAGAATTTAGTGGGGCTTCCATAACAATGTCAGGCAAAACTGGTGAAGGAGTAGCTTCAGATTCTTCATATGAAGGGCAAAGCTGGGCTGCAGAATGTATAGACTCCTGTAAAGATTCAGATGTTTTAACCAAATCCATTTTTGTTTCATAAGCCAGTTTTGTAGAAGTAGCATCACTAATTTTGCTTTCATATGCTTCCTGTACTAAATCTGGAGTAAGACCTTCTGGCATGCTTGCTCCAGCTTCCACAGGTACCTCTGATAAACTATCTGTTGAGACATAGTCTCTGTCACGATCCTGCGCTGATACAATAAAAGGGTTTGTTGTTGTGATACTACTATTGTTTTCAGTCACAATTTGGGCTTGCTTTTCTGCAATTTTTTTTTCATCTGTCTTATTTTCAGAAGTTTGGTCTTCTAAGAGAGGGAAAACTTTTTTTGTCAGAGTTTCAGTTACTGCATCAGGTTCAAAAGAAGCATATGTTTGTGAAACATCTTTTATAGCTTCTGGTGTACTGGGAAAAGAAGTATCTTCATTACTACTCTCGCTGTCTTTGTCGTGATTCTTTTTCCTAAGGCTATCTGCAACATATTTCTCACCCACAATACTTTCCAACTTGCTATCTAAATTACCTCGAACATCTTCTATATCACCCTCTTCATTGTAAGAATCTTTTGCTTTCCACACTTGCTCAAATGGTTTGAAGTCTACATATTCTTCCCTTAGAGGAGCATCTTCTTTGAAAGGTACTGTAATTCCCTTTTCACTAATGCTGTCCTTACCATATTTTGTTTTTTCAGAAAACGTAACTTTGTCCTTTTCTTCTGATTTAATGAGAGCTAATGGCAACTCTTGCTGGCACTGGCGGAGGGTCTCACTAACTAAATTCTCTTGTTTATCTTGTTTCTTCATTAATATTTCTTCCGGAGCCATTTCTTTGGAGGTTAATTCTGCTTTTTGCAACCCCTCAAATGAAGATCCCATTTCTGAGTATTTCAACTCTGAAAACCCTCTTAAGTCTCTATCTACAAATGGATTTTTTTCCTTCTCCGTGGATTCTTTAGAAACTTCGTTTGTAGTTTGGTGTCTTTCTTCTGTAGATAACACGGCTGGAAAGTTACCAAAAGATTCATGTTCTTTAAAAGGAGCAGCTGAGAGAGGAGACAGAGAAGGAAGAGAAGCAGCAGTTTCAAGAAGTACAGATGTAAGATCCTCTTGACCAGCCGATATAGTGTTACCTGGCTGCTCCTTCAAGTTCATAACTTTTTCTGTGACCATGGACAGAAAGGAAAGTTAGAAAATGCAAGTGTTCTTAAAAGTTAATGCAAACTTTACGACAGATTCAAAATAGTATTAGTAAAAAAAATCATCTATAGTTAGCTAAAATGACATAGTATAAAAAGCATGTTAATTAAATGAGTTAGAAACTAAGTTATTAACTGAATTAAAGCTACTGCCCAGCAACCAAAGTTCTACACGTGGCTATAGAAGAAATGGCATGCCATGCAAATGCAGAAATAAAGATTAGAAAAGAACTTAAGTGTTAACAAGGAAGGAAAATTACTTTTAATGAGTTTTAGAAAAGAGGAGGTTTGGATAGGCAGTGTATAGGGGACAGAAAAGCAACTGGATAATTAAATGATCTAATTCTGGCATTCATTACAAATAGAATTAAGAAAGTTAATGCAACAATTAAAGTGTTTCATGTGTCAAATATATGTATTTGGAAAAAACTAATTGTTAATGTGTAAATCAAAGGTCCAAGAATTCCCATACAACTACCCTTATTCTACCCATTTCCTCTTACATCTGCCATCTAGGAAGCCTGCGTGTATAAACTACAACTTTACAGTCTGACATACTACAAATATTCTTGGACCCATGCTAAATTTTAGTAAACACAAACTGTTCTGTAAAGGGTTAATAAGACAAAAGATTCAAAGGACAGAATATACTTAGGACACAAGGCTAGCAGAAAGAACTTGCCTGCAGAGGAGTGCATCACAGGCTCAGATGAAGCAGGAAGAGCAAAAAGGGTCTCATCTGAAAAACAAATACAATATAACCTCAGCAGAAATAAAGATAGATAGTTGGAAGGAGACTAGGAGCAAGAGGAAGCAAGCAAGTGTATGATTCATAATGAAACAGCACAAGACTGTGACACAAACATCCACAGAGAAAAAGTCAAGACTAAAAACCTAGAAAAAATGTCTATGAATTCACATTAAATCTGGAACTTAAATATAGCTGTATGTTCATTATAAGTTAAATTTATTGAAATTTTATGCAAAGGATTCATATCTTCAAAGTGGCAGTGTTGAGTGTTTTAAAATGTTTTTTAAATTTGTATTTAAGTGTGGCTTAAAGAACTTGTGTAAACTAAAATATCAACATTTTAAGGCAAGGCATCACTCTTCTCAATTAATTATGATACCTATGTGATTTATGATACCTATGATACCACGTGCCTAATACCTGGAGTACTACTTTGTAAAGATGTGGTCAAAAATGGAATATTTAGTCAAAGATCTCTAAAAGCTGTTGTTTGGGCATTTTTCCAATCATATCTGACTCTTTGTGACCCCATTTTGGGGTTTCCTTGGCAAAGATACTGGAGTGGTTTGCTATTTCCTTCTCCAGATCATTTTACAGATGAGAAAACTGATGCAAACCAGGTTAAGTGACTTGCCCGGGGACATACAACTAGTGTCTGAGGCCAGATTTGAACTTAGAAAGCTGAGTCTTTCCTGACCCCAGGCCCGGTACTCTATCCACTGAGTCACCTAGCTGCCCCTAAAAGTAGGCAACCAAAATGGCCAAGGAGAGAAGAGAATTGCCTGAAAGGATACATTTAAAAAAAAAAAAATAGACTCAAATCTGTAAAGACTGAGACTGAGTATGGCTGTGAAGAAAATCTATACATAAAATTATGAAGGATATAGATGGAGTGAATATATATTTGTTCTCCAAACAATATACAAGCATTTATTAAGCACCTACAATGGCTAGGTGCAAACCAGAAAACTAGAGGTACCTCTTGATTCTGGAAAAAGAAATCTGGGACAAAAAAATGAAGTACTATGCAATACAGGAGACTTGAATTTCTAGTAAAGGCTGACAACAAATTACAATAAAATACTAACAAGTGACATTTGTATAACACTTTTCCAGTTTATAAAGTACTTTAGTCACAACATTGTGAAGAGTATTTAAATTGGTTTCATTAAAATTTTAGCTAATTCAATCTTTTCATTTTTTTAAATCTGCGTATTTATCTTCATCTTCTAAGGGCATATGCCCCTTGGTATCGTAATCAGATGCTATAATAAGTGAGATCAATCACAAGTCTAATCCAATTCTTTAAGTTCTCAATATATTTCTTTTGCTTTAATTATCACAGATGAAACTGAGATTTGGAAGTTGAATAAGTGAACCAAATAACAAACTAATACTAAATAGAGTCAATCTTTTTGATGTAACATTACTCAGTTTGGTACTACAGTAACTTGTAATAATAGAGAGCTGTGGGTTCCCAACAAATCCTTAAGGCAATTGCACATTTATTAATTTCTCCTCATCATTGGAATGAAATATAATAAAATAATTCAGAGGGAGGATGGGGAAATTAGCCTGTCAAAAATTTGAATTATAGAATATTTTTATACAAATGCAGTTTTATTGCTTTTAAGTACTGATATACACAATAGTAAAAGCCATGTTACTCAAAAAGTTTTAGAAAATTACATTCTCCCCAAATAAATTTTCACTCTTAAATGTAACCAATGCTAGAATTTAAACACAAGCTATTTGGGACACAAATACTGTATTTCCAAAAGTAGTCAGAAAACCCTGGAAAAGTAACACCCTCTAGTTCTCCAAGAGATACTAAACTCTGAAGCTCTCTCCCCCCAAACCTCCCTCCCCCCCCAAAAAAGCTAATGTGTACATCTACATCAACTGGCAGTAAATCTTTTGACATTATCAACTTCCACATCTTATTCCCTTTTCTTTCCCAGAATCTCCACCCCTAAAACTAGAACTTAAATAAGTTGCTGTTTATACTGGACTGAGGGACTAATCAGCTTTATTAACTTCATAACATATACCACTTAGACCAACTGGCCTTAACAAATAGAAAATATTAAAAATGCAATTATACCATAATAGCATTTCAAATTCATGACAGGAGCTATAAATGAAACATATTTCAACATGAATGATGTCTTAGTTAGTATGCAATTAAAAATGAAACAAAAATTTAGGTCTAGAGAAACTCAATACAATACCAAAAGGAATGTCACTTAAGACTACCTTTTCTATAGTCTATAGCTACCAAAAGAGACCAAAGAGGAAAAAAAAAGAAGGCATTCTCAAAGGTATAATATTTAGTATTCTCTCTTTACATTCTCTCCCTCACCAAGGTCACTCATTCAGTTTCAACTTTATCTTCTATATAAATAACTAAAAAATCTCTATCTCCAGCCTTGATCCTTGTCTCAAGTTAGAGACTAGTACCTCCAACTGTTTGCATAATCTCTTTTGAAAGACTTTATTAACCTCAAACACCATACATTCAAACCAAATTTTGACTTAATTAATGCTAACAGTGGTATCACCATTCACCCAATTTCCCAAGTCAAAATCTTTTAATTCTTTCTTCTCCATCCTGCATATTCAGTTAACAAGTATGCATGCACAACACTGCATATCTAAATTTTTATTAGATTGCATATCATAAAGAGAAAAGGCTTTGCTTCACAACTAATATATGTGAAACAATGTATAATGCTGTATTATTATAGTTGCCAATGTTTGTGTTATAATTCTCCACCAAACTGTTCCATGAAGACAAGGATCATGTCTTAGCTAAGATTTATACTTCCCTCAGTGTTTAGCACATAGTTCTGAACAAAGCAGGCACTTAATAAATGCTTGTTAAATTATTATATCAAGAAATAATACCTATTTTATACAAAGTCCACTAATTGAAATAAACATTTTCTGCTTTAAAATGCATATGTAAAACAATGGCAGTAAAGACAAATGAATTTTAGTTATCTACATTCTGCTAATCTTAACAAACCTGTGGAATGAACCATTCTATGAAAGAATGAAATTCACTGTATAAAGGGGAAACTCAAGCACTGAAGCTTAAAGAATTAGCACAGTAAGGCAAAAATAGTATTAGATCACTGTATTCTTGGTTTTAGTCAATGGGAAATATTCTATCAAGTATTTTGTGAGAATGTTAAGTGAGAAAAATTTTATCATAAGGGAAATTAATGATAAGCACAATTATCTGTGAAGTTGCTGTAAGAAAAATTCCATCATCATACATATATGTCAAGAGTATTATCTGTATTACTAAAGGAAAGTTACAATTATTCTAAATGTGATGATAATTTAAGATGACCTATATATACTTATTCTACTAAAACAAATACAATTTTGTGGTGATTTTCCTTTCAGCAGACATATTTCTTTTCCACCTAATTTATAATTTAGATCTTTTGTAGTTAGAGCTTATCATATTAATTCAAACTAAGTTTGCAGCCCACTAAAATTTTCAAAGCATTCCAGCATAGGAAACCAATATACACATCTTGATATTTCATATAAGGATAGGTTGAAAGAACTAGAGATGTTTTAGCCTGAAGAATTGGGGGGAGGGTAGAATGATATAACTCTCTTCAAGTATTTGAAGGGTGTGAAAGAAGAATTAAACTTGCTTGCTTCTAGCAAAGAAGTAAATTAGAGTATGTTCTCCCATTAGAGCTGTCTAAAAAAAAAAAAAGAGAAGACTGCTTTGAAAGGCAATGTGTTCCTCCTCCTTTGAGGTCTTCAGGCAGAATCTAGAAGCCCAATTATCTGACAATCTAGTGGGGGAATTCCTTTTCAAGTAGAGGTTGGACATGATGGATACTGAGGCCCCTTTCAACTCTACAATTCCATGATTCTACAAGTCTGAGTCAAGTCTATTATGGTAATCAGAAAATTTTCTAATGAGGATGTGTGCAAGAAAATTTTTGTATGTACTGCTGAATTTGTTTTTCTCTCAAATAAATTAGAATCAAGGGCCATCATTCATAAAGTTTGTTAAATCTAATTTATACCCTTCAATGATCTCAGATAAAATGGAAAAATCTCATTAGTGAATCTTCCTATTAATCCAGTATTTTGCCATTTAGGCAAAAGGACAATTTTATCCCTTTTATATGAGGTAAAACCACTTTTAAAATTCTTTAAGATGGCCAGCCTGATAAACCTGAGAGACAGTGTAGTCTGAGTCTAAAAAATTATGAAAGATATGAATAGAGTGCCCTTAGAGAAATACCAGAATTGGGGAGAGGGGGATAGAAAAGGCACTCAGAAGTTTGAAGGACAAACAAAAGGATGTTATATGTCAGATGTGGGTATATCACTCATTTATATCATATCAATTAAACTTAATAAAAATCTATTAAGCACCTACCACGCTAGAGATATGATCTTAACAGGTACAAAGTAATTTGGGGGACAGGGGAAGAATGTTAATAAGAAGAATGATTTCACATGAGTTGACACTTAGAGAACTAAGGATTCCAAAAGGTAGAGATGAAAAAGAAAAGCACTCCAGGCAGGGGGGGATCAGGTGCAAAGGCACAGAGGTGAGAGATGGATATCATGTGCAGGACTAGACATTTAAGTAAGGATGCCTTTGACTTTAAATGTCAAAGAGATTAGCTGACTTCCTATCTTAGAGGCAATTAAGAAGCCAATGAAGCTTCTTGAGAAAAGAGTAACATAGTTAGATCTGTACTTCAGAAATATCAATTTGGCAGCTATGTGGAGGATGAATTGGAAAGGAGAGACACTGGAAACAGGAGGTCAACTAGAATACAATTGTCATACTCCAGGATAACAGGAGATGATGCCTGAATTAGGACGGTGAGTGGAAAAAAAAAAGGGATGGATGCAAGAGTTGTCTTGGATACAAATTCTGCCAGGATTTGACAAAATATTAGATACAAGAGATGAGTAAGAGTGAAAATGGAAAGTAGAGACTGACTCTGAGGCTGCAACCCTGGATTACAAAAGACAGTGGGATCCTCAATAAAACTAGGGAAGTTAGGAAGGAGGAGGAAATTGTTTTAGATGTGACTAGTTTTCAAGTGCTTCTGGGACACTCAATTTAAGATAAGCAGCAAGTATTGGTGTCATGGGACTGGAGCACCCAAAAGTACACACAGCTTTGATTTTTAACATAGACATCTTATCTCATCAGATTGTTAGCCAGTTAAGAATAGGAAGTCTTAAAATTATTTGTATGTTCCAGGATAGCCTACATGTTGAAGATAAAAGAGAGAACTAGGGAAATGGCCAAGAGGGTAGGACTGTCAAGATGAGGATAAACCCAAGACATTTCAGGGGAAGGAGTGAAGAACCTAGTAATCAAAATAGTAGAAATCAAAATTATGAGGCACGTTATCATTCCCATCATCCTTCTTGCTGATGGACTCTGCAACTCAACATTATTATTCAATTATAAAAAGCAGTTATGTTACTGACCTGTGCAATCATTCAAACATTAAATATAAATTAATAATAACATGATAGTGACTTGTCCTAAACCATTTCTATCAGAACACTATTTATTGAAAAATGTGAGCATCAAATTAATAAGGATGAATGATGTTTCAAGCCTAAGTGATAGAGAATTGTGATATCCGTAAATGAAATAAGCAAAATGGGCAGAGGGAGCTAATTTTGAAACAATATTGTATTACTCAACATTTTTGTATCTCTTTAAGGTTTACTAAAACACTACCTAGCCTACAGAATTGTTGTGAGAAAAGCATCAATATTATCTTCATTGTAAATATGAGGCAACTGAAGCTTTAAGACGTAAAATAACTTACATAAGATTGCACAGACGGCAAGTGTCAGAGCTGGGATTTGAACCAAAGTCTTCCTAATCTCAAATTCAGTATCCTTTCCACTATCTCAACCAGATCAGTTTTAGATATAATGTTCTTAATTGACAACGGGACAGCCAATTGTATGGCAAGTCCATTAGGAATACATAAAAATAGCAAAAGAATCAAAACTATGTTTAAATAGGAGGAGGTATATATTTATCCATATCATTCTGCTACTCATGGACAGTCCCAAAGCTGCTGTGGGACAAGCCTACAGAAGATAAGTCGTATATATAACTAAGAATTTAGGAAGTCTAGGGAAAAAATTTGTGACTAAACATAGAATTGAAACTGATCTACAGATGTGATGGTTAAAAGACTTTTAGAAAAAATCTCTAAAGAAGTATATTATATAGAGATAAGAACAGTTAGTTGAAGACTACAACTCGGACAACACCCAAATTTGATAAAAGAAGAAGAGAATTAGCAGAAAGAAAGGAATACTAGTAATTAGTATATGTATATGTGTATATATATATATATATACACACACACACATACATACACACACATATATACACACACACATATACATACACACACATCTTCAATAATGATAAAGGGAAAAAGAATTTCAAAAAAAGGGGGAATGGTAGGTGAAAGATACTGCAGACAGGTCAAGGAAAATTAAGACTAAAAAGTGTTACAGACTTCAATAATCTTCAAAAGTGAACATAAAACTTAGCCATTAAATTACAGCTAGTGTTCTTCCAGAATATAAGTTTAATAACTCTACTTTTGTCAATGGGTTCCCTTAAAGGGTCAGAACTTCATTTTATTTTAAAAATAATTAGGTTATCAACTGAGGAAAAGACTATTTCAAGGTTGAAGGAGTAAGTGATTCAGAGCACCCAGTAAGCACAAAAACATTTTTCATTAGTCATTAGCAAGAAAGTATACCACACTGAATTTGAAGTAACCCAATGACATCCCTCCCCACAAATAGATGTTATTAAAGCTTAATATCTGTGCCATAACTACCCTGTCCAGAAATGAGGTTCCCCCAGGAAAAATGTTTTGGGGGGGCCCTCAAATTTATATAATACTGTAGATTTTTAAAAGTTCTTCTATAATAGAGTTGTAATGGTCATTATCACCATGCTTCAGGATATAGATACAATTTTATATATAGGATGATGCAAGAGATAATCTAATTGATCATTCCTAGTTGGAAAACGTCTCTACAAACAACGAGCCAATACAAACTGGTTAAATGATTCTTCAGTCCTCAGAATGCTACTCAGAATTCAAGTTAAATTTTACGGGTTTCTTTTTTGTTTCATTGTTGTTTTTTTGTTGTTGCTGTTGGGGTTTTTGGGAGGGGGGAGGAGAGAAGAGAAACAGAGATTGTGTTAAATGATTCCACTTAGGGAAAAAAATCCCATGAGCTTGAATACAGAATCAAGAATGCTATGATAACCTAACAAAGTACAAAAAAGGCATCCAAACAACGAGACCAGGTAAAAAGCATAAGTTAAAAGATAACTTGCTTAGACACCTTTATTCCACACTCACAATTGCTGAGTTAGAAGTCAGAGGTCAGAATTAGGAATGCAGATTTTTAGGTCAGACTTACATACCTTGACTCTTTATCTAGTTGCAACAACCCCTTCCTGACACTTCAAAACCATCTAGGAATGTGGTTCTTGGAATACAAACAGGCATAGCAATAATGACCATTACAACTCTTAAAATCTTTTCATTTTAAGAGACTTAATCCGTCTAAAAGCACAAAGGGAAATTGTTATTTTTAGGAAATGATCTGGGTTCAAATCCAAGGTCTGTTACTTACTATGTGGTCTTGGGGCAAGATCCTTTGACACCCTCTATAGGCCTCATTTTTCTAATCTATAAAATGAAGTAAATGGTTGCTAAAGTCTCATTCAGCTCTAAATTCTGTACATTTCGATGGATTTGAGGGCCAGCTTAATAAAATAAAACATGATACTATATATGAAACAAAGACCAAACAATATTCCCAAATAAATTGCTCTTGGTTTTGGCAAAACTAACCATGAAGATGATGTAATGTTTCTTATAATTCGATTCAATATTACCTACATGCATTCATGTATGTGGGACTGGTCATATTAATGTCACTCTTACTGATATCTGCATATTCCTCATATCCCCCTCCTGAATTTAAGCTCCTGGAGGGCAGATTCTATGTCATTTTTCAACTAGTGTCCCACAGTATGCTGCAGAGAGTAGATCTTTAATAAAAACTAAACAATTCAATAATGGTCATCTCCAAATAAACAAGTCTTCCCCTTTTTGCCTTCTGAACCTGTAAGTGGTCAGGATACTAAGAGGGTTTTACTGTTTCATCAATTATCACTTTTCATAAGTTCAATTACTTCCTGAAAGTCTTCTTAAGATGGCTAAACAATATTCTTTTGTCTAACTTATACTGTCTCTATATTAAAATTTTTTTTTATTTCTCTTTCATACTTTTATCTTTCCATCTTTCCCTATATCTCCCAAATGTGTCAGTCTCCACAACAAAAAAAGTTTTGAATACAGAAAACAGGAAAGTGAATAATTCCTTATTATTTGGATCCCCTTTACACCCTAATAACATTTTCTTTTGTGTCTAGTGAAATACAGAAGGCTCAAAGAGGTCTTTTCTTAGTTTCTCATTAGAGAAAGAAAATACCACAAAGTGACCTTGAACAAGTCACTTTTCCTCTGAGGCTTGGCTTTCCCTTTCTGTAAAATGAGGGTAATAGCTTGGTGATATCTTTAACTCCTTATTATAAAATTCTATAATTTTATTAAGAAATTTCTGCGGGAGATGATAACTGCTACTTCTTGACCACCTAAGTAATCGCTGTACTAGTAATATCACTTTCCCATTAGAATCTTTAATTAACAAAACTGCATCACCGAACAAATGAAGTTTCTTAAGCTTTTAACAAGAGTTTCCTTTCAAAATGAACTCCTGGCTAAGATGGAAGATTCATAAAAAATAAAAGTACTACCTATTCAACTATTCAAATAAAGAGTTGAAGCAATCTTCACAAGCTTTATAGATTTCAGTCTCTTTTAAACTAAAAAGAATTCATTTCTTACCAATCGATCCAATGTAAAAAAAATCTTCCTGCATATTTTTAAAACTCTGCATAATAAAATGCTGCAAAGACAAGTAACTCAGTTCAAATACTTACACAGAAAGAAAAATATTTTAATTCTACCACTACCCAAAGAATCAGTGACATCTCAAAAATGATATTTTTCCTTAATTGGCTGGTTCTAAGTAAAGAATCCACAGGTCTGGAGGTTTGGGGGTGTTTGGTTTGGTTTTGTTTTTTAGTGTCAACCATTTTGCCTTTTTTTTTTTCCTTCAACAGCACATTAGAAACCGGAACGGGATTGAATGCTCCTATGTTTTAATTAAAATCGCCCCATGCTGCGGCAGAGAAAATTGGCAGGTCTGCTCCTCCTCCAAAGACACGACCCTGCAGTGAAAGGACGGTCGCGTTCCTCTGCTCAGAGTGGCTGCAAGCACAGACGCCACATCACATCGCATCAGTCAGAGAAAACTGGGCGGTGGCAATAAGGCTTCGCCAAAACTGCCTCCCCTCCCCAATTTTCCACATTCAACACCACTGGAGGCGCTCTTCCCATCACTACGGAATCTAGAGGTGGCCGCCAGCACCAAGGGCAGGCCAGGGAAGAAAGAGGCTGGGCAGCAGCCGCAGCACGAGCACTAGGGCTGCCCACAGAAGAACTTCGCCCCTTCCCCAGACTGAGTCGACTCGGGGACCAAACGCAAACCCAAGCCAAAACCCTTCGGAAGAGCTGGGTACTATGGTCAATGGCCACCCCCCGCCCCGACCCAGACACCAAACCCACTCCACTCCCCCCAAAGCCTCATTATTTAATATACGCATCCTCCGTTCTCCAGTCAACCACAAACTGGAGGATGGGAGTGGGGCTGGAACAGACAAAGAGGGAGAAGAGAAGGCAAGGGTGTGGAGACACTGCGGGGGTGAGAAGAGAACGCACATGGTCCCTGCAACTGAGACGCAGACAATAAAGAAGTCGGAGTAAGACTAGACTAACAATTACTACCACCATCACAACCCTCCTCCCCCGACCTCGCTCTTGGCAAGGGGCAGACAAAGCTCCCAGAGGTTTGGAGATGGTGGGCTCCACACCAAAGGAGGTGGGAAGGGCAGGCAGGACCCCCCACCCCCCCAGCCGGACCGGACAGGATGGGGGAGGGCGCTCACTCACCAGCAGAGCCCGAGGATCCTCGGCGCTTGGGCGCGGCCGGGGTGGAGGGGGGCGCGGCAGGGGCCGGGGTGCTCGGGGTCCAGGCAGAGGGCGTAGAATCTGGGTGGGGGCCTACGCTGGCCGTTGGGGGTGGGGGCGGGGGGCGGGAAGGGGGCTCATCTTCCTCCAGGGATGCGGCTGCGGCTGCGGAGGGCGGCGGGGACGGCGAGGTCGAGAACACTGGGCTGGGCTCCCAGCGGGGCTGCCGCTCTGCGGCTGCGGGCGGCGCCGCGGGCAGGGGCCCGCGGGGGGCCGGCGGCACCGACTCGTCCTCGAAATCCAGGAGGGGCGCGTCGGCGGCTGCGGCGCTGGCCGGTAGCGGCGCCGCAGTCATGCCGGCGGCCGGCTTCCTCTCCAATACCTCCAGCTCCTCCAGGTCCTCGTCCTCGTCTTCCTCCTCCTCCTCCTCCTCCTCCTCCTCGTCCTCGGGCTCCCTCACGAACTGGTACTTGAACTCTGGCTGAGGCCGAGCCGGGCCCGCGGCGGCTCCCGAGGAGGAGGAGACCAGGGGCGACTGGTCCAGGTCTTCCATGGCCGGGCTGGAAGGATGCTGCTGCTGCTACTGCTGCGGGACCGGGAAGGGAGGAAGAGGGGCGGGGAGGGCTTTCCAGCCGGGACCTGGGAAAGCGCCGAGAGGAACGGAGACGGGGTGTGACTGAAAGACAGAGAGAGAGAGAGAAAGGGAGAGAGAGGCGGGCAGGGGCGCGGCGGCTGCGGCTGCCGGAACAATGAGTCGGCTCCTCCTGCCTCAGCGCCCGCAGCTGCGCCGCTCTGCGCTGCGCCGCGCCACCCACCAGCCCCCAGGCACCGCCGCCGCCCAGACCGAGGAGGGAGGGAAGGAGGAAGGCAGAGACAGGCGAGCGAACAGAGCCAAGCAACTCTCCGCCCAGTTTGGCGCGAGTCCGGCGGGGAGAAGCGCGCCGCCGGGCGGGGAGGGGAGGGGCTAGCAAGGAGGGGACGGTCCCGCGAAGAGCATGAACCAATAGGCGGCGGGATCCAGGGAAAGAACGGCCGGACGCCCCAATGAGGAAGGGAAGGGGAACCAAGGGGCAGGGTTTGCAGCCCCACTGCAGCCGCAGGAGGGGAGGAGGGGAGGACAGCTCCATGGGCGGGGCTTGGGGACCAGGGGATTTTGCCCTGGCCTCCTGGGGATGCTCGCCAGGAACAGGGTTGAGACTGGGCAGGTTTATCGGTTAAAGGGTGGGAGAAGTACCCTGATATGTGGGCCAGGGGGCATTTGGAGAAGGGAAATTCCTCCCTCGCAGAAAACGGAACCGAAAAAAATAGGTGTAATGGGGCCAGGAGATCAGAGGGTCTTGATTTTTTTTTTAATTCAATAAACAAGACAGACTCAAAAGACTTAAAATACCGAAGTGATTTCTTCATCTCACTGTGGAGCCCTCCAACACTAACCACCACATTCAAGAGTATCTGTTCCCTCCAGTCCCTGACCCGGGATGGAGACAGGAGAAGCCAAAGTTATGAAGAGGGGACGTTCCAAAGGCTTTTCAGCCCTTTACAAGGACATTTTAGCCTTTTCAGCCTTTGCTCGGCCTTTTCACAGGGTGCGAAGATGAGTCATGCGGCCTCGTGGAGGGTGGGAGCCTAACAGGAAGGAGTGTGCCTCTGTCTGAGAGCTACCTTGATTCACGTTACATTTCAAGTCAACTCAGTTTTATAATTAAACATTTCTGATGATTCGGGCGGTCTGGAAGTTGGAACGTGCATTCAGTGCCCTGCTTTGATTTGTAGGAGTGGACCTGACCCTAGTTTCACTTTCTACAATGTTTGAAATTTAGAGAAATTGGTTTCAGCGTATAAGAGAATCAAAATTTCTATTTAGATTTTTTTTGTTTCCAATGTCGTTTTCATTTCCAAGGTGCCCCCCTAATTTGCCACTGGGAATTGCTGGTTATTCAAAAGGGCTTTTAAACAAAATTCAAACCTCAAACACATCAAAAAGATCATTCTTTTAATATATTGACTCAGGCTTAATTTGACTATGCAGTTTCATTCCAGGAAGAGGGAACATTGAATAAGATACCCCCCTTTCATGTATGTGAGAGGTAGATTAAACATAAATTATGAAACTTTATGGCCCAGCACTTTCCTTCCCACAATTGTAAACTACCTTTAATTCAAAGATTCAATTCAACAAACAGATAAGTGCTGGTGGCCTCCCCACCTAAATTATCTCATATTAATTTTGTATTTTTTTCTATGTACTTAAACACATGGATGCTATTTCTCCTTTTAGAATGTAAGCTCTTTGAGAGTGAGGGCTTTTCAATTTTTGGTTTTGTATGCCCAGTACATAGTACAGTGTAAATTCATGTGGACAGATTGATTGATGGTTCAAACCACTAGACACTGGGAATACTGAAGATGGAAAGGGAAGATGAAAAATACCACTGTCCTTGTCATCACGACAAGATCTGGAACAAGAGGAAGGACCTCTGGGGCCATTTAGTCTAAATCCCCTTGTTTTCCAGTGGAGGAGACCAAGGGCCAGGGATATTAAATGACTTGCTCAAAGTTGAAACCTAGGGCCTTTGACTCCAGAACTAGAGCTCTTTCCATGACATCAGAGCTAAGAGGGAATACAACACAAGTAGGATGCAAAGTTGATTTGGTTCTTTTTTAGTTTTTGGTTTGTTTTTGGGGGGTTTTTTTGGCTAGGCAATGGGTTAAGTGACTTGCCCAGGGTCACACAGCTAATAAGTGTTATGTGTCTGAGTCGGATTTGAACTCAGGTCCTCCTGAATCCAGGGCGGGTGCTCTATCCACTGTGCCACCTAGCTGCCTCTGCAAAGCTGATTTGTGAAAAGGACAAAAGAGAGATTCAAAGGGCTGTAAGAAAATTTGAGAAGAAAGAAATCACTTTCAGCTAGAGGATGAAGAGATCAGGAAAATCATCATGGCAGAAGTGATGCCCAAGCTGGATCTTGAAGGAAAAGGAGATTTACAGGTGAAGGTTGGGAGGGTCTAAGCATAGGACATGACATAGCCAGATAGCCGTTAGGACTTACCTCTTCAGCGCCCATCGATATTGCCTTCTAAGTGATTAAAAATAGTTTTGGGAGACAAGTGGAAAGGGCAGCCAGGATTGTGAAATGTTATCAGTTTATACCAGTTGGTCAATTGAAGGAAATGGGAGTGTTTAGCTCAGAAAATTTAATTCGATACACATTTTCTAAGTACCTGTTATGTGCCAGGCCCTGTGCTAAGCACTGGGGATACAAAAAGAAGCAAAAGACAGTCCCTGTTTTCAAAGAGTTTACAATCTAATGAGGGACCCATGCACACAAATACATACAAAGCAAGCTTGTTCAGCCATTCTCCAACTGATGGGCATCCCCTCAATTTCCAATTCTTTACCACCATGAAAAGAGCTGCTATAAATATTTTTGGACATGTAAGTCCTTTTCCTTTTTCTTTGATCTCTTTGGGATATAGCATAGTAGTGGTATTTGTTGGGTCAAAGGGTATGTACTTTTTTTTAGCCTTTTGGGCTTAGAGGGTTTTTTTGTTGTTGTTTTTTAAATAACTTGTTGAACTTATTACATATTTTAAAAAAGCAAGCTATACAGCATATATATTTGTAGCATCATGTACAATCTTCTTTTTCTATTGTCCTTTCTATATGAACATGCTCATCTTATTTGGTATTGATTAAGTTCAGAATAAAACATTTTTTAAAAAATCAATTCAATTAGTGGGCTCCTACTGTGTGCCCAGCATAATACTAGATTCTCTGGTGGAACTCCAAGAGTTCCTTGGAAGCCTCTTTTAAAATTGAATACTTTTTAAAGTTACATGTTGAATTTATTATATCCATATTTTATATTATTTTTTCTTGATTACATATAAAAACAATTTTAACTTTCTTTTTTTAAATTTTGAGTTCCAAATTCTCTCCCCTACCCATTGAAAAGGCAAGCAATTTGCTCTAGCTTATACATGTGCAGTCATGCAAAATAAATTTCCATATTAACCATGTTGCAAAAGAAAGCAGACAGAAAAAAAAAGAAGAAAAATAAAGTGTTTTTTTTTTAAGTATGTTTTGATCTGCATTCAGACTCTATCAGTTCTTTCTCTGGAGATGACATTTTTCGTTGTAAGTCCTCTGGAATTGTCTTGTGTCATATGACAGAATAGATAGCTAAGTCATTCAAAGCTGATCATTGTACAATATTGCTATTATAGTATATAATGGTCTCATGGTTCTACTTACTTCACTTTGGATCAGTTCATATAAGTCTTCCCAGGTTTTTCTAAAACCATCCTGTTCATCATTTCTTATAGCACAATAGTATTTCATCACAATCATATACCACAAGTTGTTCAGTCATTCCCCAATTAATGGATATCCCCTCAATTTCCAATTCTTTGCCACCACAAGAAGAGCTGCTGTAAATATTTTTCTACATATAGGTCCTTTTATTTTTTCTTTGATTTCTTTGAGACACAGATCTAGTAGTGATATTGCTGGGTCAAAGGATGTGCACAGTTTTATAGCTCATTGGGCATAGTTGCCAATTGTTCTCCAGAATGGTTGCACTAGTTCACAACTCCACCAATAGTATGCATTAGTGGCCCTATTTTCCATATTCTCTCCAGCTTTTGCCATTTACCTTTTCTTCCACGTTTTTACCCAATCTGATAAGTATGAGGTGGTACCTCAAGGTTGTTTTAATTTGCATTTCTCTAATCAGTAGTGATTTGGAGCATTTTTTGTATGACTACAGATAGTGTTGATTTCTTCTGAAAACTTCCTGTACATATCCTTTAACCATTTATCAATTTGGGGAAATGGCTCTAATTTTTATAAATCTGGCTCGGTTACATATATATTTGAGAAGTGAGGCCTTTATCAGAGAAAATTGCTTTTAAAACATTTCCCAGTTACCTGCTTTTCTTCTAATTTTGACTGCATTGGTTTTGTTTGTGTAAAAAAAATTTATTTCATGTAATCAAACTTATCCATTGTACTTCCTGTGATCTTCTATGTCTTTTGTTTGGTCATAAACTCTTCCTTATCCATAGATCTGACAGGTAATTTTCTCCTAATTTGCTTATAAAATTATCCTTTCTGTCTAAATAATTTACCCATTTTGACCTTATCTTGGTATATGGTATGAGATGTTGGTCTATGCCTAGTTTCTGCCAAACTGCTTTCCCGTTTTCCCAGAAATTTTTATCAAATAGTGAGTTCTTGCCTCCCAAAGCTTGGATCTTCGGGTTTATCAAACACTAGATTACTATGGTCATTTCCTGCTATGTATTGTGTGCCTAATCTATCCCACTGATCCACCACTATATTTCTTAGCAGAAGAAAAAGAGACTGGGTACATGATAACTGTCTTAAACGATTTGATTCAATACAATGTAGAAGAGGAGACAGACTTGTTCTCCTTCAATCAATCAGTAAACATATATTAAGCACCTACTATGTGCCACGCACTGTGCTAAACACTGGTAATACAAAAAGAGGCAAAAGACAGTCCCTGCCCTCAAAGAGTTCACAGTCTAATGAGAGAGACAATATGCAAATAAATATATACAAAGCAAGCTCTATACAGAATAAATAGGAATTAGTTAAGAGAAGAAAAGGCCCTAGAATTAAGAGGTGTTGGGGAAAACTTCTGCTAAAAGATATTGTTTTAGTTGGGTTTTAAAGGAAGCTAGGGAGGTTAGTAGTCTGAACCGAGAAGGATGAGTGTTCCAGGAAAGGGGGATAACCAGAGAAAATGTCCAGAACTGAGAAATGGAGTGTCACTGGATAGAAAAGTACATGGCAGACAGTTATCGTTGATGTTTGTCCTTTGTTCTCGAAGAAGACCAGTGATATCAGGAGGGTGATGTCTTGACTTACAAGTAAATTGTACTTAAGTGAGACAGGGCTGTGTAAAGTCATCAGCCTCACTTTCTGGGGTCATCTGAGGTAAAAAGACTGGAAAGGTGAGAATTGGGGAGGAAGGGTTATGAAGAGCTTTGAATGCCAAACAGAGCATTTTCTATTTGATCCTGGGCACAAAAGAGAACCCCTGGAGTTATGTCATTGCTTGACTACAGAGTACAGAAAAGTAGGAGCCATGGGTGAAACTTGCAAAGAGGCAAGCATAGGCTTAATTTGGGCTGCCTCAGGTTCCCCTTTACTAGTGATTTAAAAAAAAAAAAAGGCCATATGCACACTTGCCAAATACTGTATAGATGGATTCTTTTCCAGGTAGATGGCCTTTGAAGTTCCTTTCAACCCCAAAATTCTGTAGAAAATATAACCGATTATAGCTAGGGTGAGGAGACAAGAGGAGAAAGCAGGGCATGGGGAGGAAGTGATACAAAGACAAGATTCTGAAATTTTCCCTTTAAATAAAAGACATGCTCAATATATGTCATTTTGCTTCTCTATAGTTATCTGTTATTGTATTAAGAATTTTCTTTGAAATCTCGAAATGAAACTTATTTTTAAAAACTGATGAAATCCATTTCTAAATTATCCATCAAATTGAAACAAATTGAAATTTACACAGGAATAACTAAATGGATAAAGAATGTCTGTTACCCAGATAATGGCAGGCAGTTAGATAGACAAACTCTAGAGCTTGTCCCCCAGTACCTATATCCAGGACAGACAATACAAGTGAAAAATGAATTGGGCACAGAATTAAACAGAAGGAGAAGAACTACCTGAATTGCTTTTAGCAAACTGCAAAGCTTCTTTAAAGCCCAAACTTCTCCAGAAACAAAGGTACATCTTTTTTTTCTTTTTCTTTTTCTTTTTCTTTTTAAATAGTAACCAGTGTTGCTGTATGACTTCCAACTATCACATACCACAGTGTCCAAAGAATTAAAAATGAATATAACACAGAGGTCATGGAGTGGTACGTAATGGGTATGAAGAACTCCAACATATAACAGATAGCCAACTTCAAAGAAGAACTAAGTAAAAGAAGTCATTGGGGAAATGAATATGAGAAAAAAGAAGATAGGCTGGTCTCATAGTTCAATTAAAGAGCCCAAGTGCTCTACCAGTATCTTCACAAAGTCAGGAAAAGTGAGAAAGGCTCTTCACCTGTTGGGTGGATCCCCTGTAGAAAAATTCTGGAAAAACATGGACAAGAGTCATATAGGAATGGCTGCCATGGATGGGTTACAATCTGCATTAGTGGTTCCATCTATATTGAGGACACAGATCCATTTGAGAATGTGTCAGATCACCTGAAAATATAAATTTCTCTTATATGCATATATACAGAAATATACATATATATGCATATATATATATATATATATATTTCACAAGCAGGCAAACATATATATAAGAAGGTACTAAAGAAAAGCTCTTTGGTATAATGGATTTTTCTATTAAGCATACAGGATACACAGTGGCAGTTCAACTTTTCCCACCCTCTCCCCAAGAACCTTAATTTAACCTGAACTGCTAAAATCCTTCTGAAATGTTCAGTTAC
Source organism: Vombatus ursinus (assembly GCF_900497805.2). Taxonomy (NCBI): domain Eukaryota; kingdom Metazoa; phylum Chordata; class Mammalia; order Diprotodontia; family Vombatidae; genus Vombatus; species Vombatus ursinus. Next base: position 37,085,894 of record NW_020954556.1, on the reverse strand, counting down.
ATATACAGATTAGTGATGCAACATGAGAAATTTCAGAGGGACTTCATCTATCAACTTCAGCTTAGTTATGTAAGATTCTTATAGTCACATGTCTGCTTTTATACTTGTTCCAACCAAAATAGTCTCAAAGGACTATTTTTCTTCATCCATCCATCCATCCATTCATGCATAAGTTTTACACAAATACAATACATATCATAGAAAATGACAGTTATAACAATAGTCAGTAGTAATTAACATAAGGACAACAAAATAACACAGCTCTGTCAACTATTCCCCCACCTATCCACCCCACCAAAAACAAAACAAAACAAAACAAAACAAAACAAAACAGAAACCACCTGGAGTAGTGATTTGAGTAACATACTTGAGGTCAGGAAGACTTGGGTTTGAATTCTGTTTTAGACATTTACTAGCTAAGTGACCTTTTGCAAATTACTTAACCTCTCTGAGCCTCAGTTTCCCAATCTGTGAAATAAGAATAATAATAGCATCTATGTTATAGGGGCAATATGAGGATCAAATAAGATAATACATATAAAGCACTTTGTAAACCTTAAGGCACAATACAAACTTTAACTATGATGATGATATTTAATTTTATATATGATGCTATATTTGATATATGATTATAAGAAATTAAATTGACTTGTGCCTAAGAGTAAGATTGAATCTGTGTACTATTAATAGTACAATTAAATTGACAAAGAAAAAAAGGAAAAAGTGGTAATTTGTGTCTAGAACAAATTAGGTGTGAGAGCTTAAAAATCACGTTTGTAATAGACAAAAGCATGTAACAATAATAATTTGAAAATTGCCTATTACTTCACAGAAATATCTGGAATCAGTTTACTTGGTTTACTAATAGGCATTTGGGAAGAAAAGAGGCTAGAATATGGTGGAAAGACTATTGGACTTTGAATCAACAGATCTGGCTTTGAGCTCTGCCCCTTACTAACTTTATAAACTTGGGCAGTCAAGTTACTCTGGGTCTTAGTTTCCAAATCTGTAAAATTCAGGCATTAGATTAAATGATTCCAAAGTCCCTTCCAGCTTTCACATTCCATACTATGGGAATAGCTAGAGGCAAAATGCAAATTTTATCTGGCAAATATTAAACACTTAATAAAATACTTGTTAGCTGCTGAATCATGATAATTTCTATTGTGTTCATTGAGGGAGCCTATCTTTGCTATTATCTTGTCCGGATTCAAAAATTATGGTCTGTACAGACTACTAAACATTATGGTTGGGCTATTGTATCAGAGAATTGCTTTAGGTTCATTCTGTCTGCTATAATAATAATAGTTAGCATTTACAAAGCACTTTCAGATTTGCAAAGCATTTTACATATGTTATCTCATGGGATCCTTGCATTAGCCCTATGAGGTAGGTGGTTTCATCACCATCTCATAGATAAAGAATTTGGGACTAAGAAAAGTTATGACTTCTCCAGGGTCATGCAGCTAGCTAGTATTTGAGGCAGAATTTGAATTCAGATCCTCCTAACTCCAAGTCAACTAGGTGGTGTAATGGATAGAGCAATGGGCTTAGAATCGGGAGGACTCATCTTTATGAGTTCAAATCTGGCCTCAGACACTTATTATCTGTGTGACCCTAGACAAGTCACTTAACTCTGTTTGCCTCAGTTTCCTCATCTGTAAAATGAACTGGAGAAGAAATGGCAAACCCCTCCAGTGGTTTGCCAAGAAAAACCCCAAATAGGGTCACAAAGAGTTGGACACAACTGAACACCTAGATATTTTGCTATGGTCCTATGAAGCATGGGAAATGAAATGACTATTCTGGACACCAGGACATAAATTACTGGGTAGGGAGAAGTTACCTTGCTTAGAGACAAATAACCAGAGTCACAGATGTGGCCAAACCAGAATGTTTAGTAGCCTGTACATACCACAAGACTCAATACAGACTGAGAGCTAGAAAGGCCTTCAGAGGTCATCTGGTCCAACTGATACCTGAACAAGAACTCTCTGTACGACACTCAACAAGCGCTCCCCTTAGAGAACTCCAGTGAGACAGGCCCCACAATCTCTTAAGGAAGACCAGTCTATTTTTACTTCACTCCAATAGTTGAGAAGTTTTTCATTCCATCAAGCCTAAATCTACAGGCAGCTGGCAGTACAGTGGATAGAGTGTCAGGCTTGGAGTCAGGAAGACCTGAGTTCAAATGTGACCTCAGACACTTACTAGGTATGTCACCCAGGGCAAGTCACTTAACCTCCATTTGCCTCAGTTTCCAGAACTGTAAAATGGGGATTATAACAGCACCTACCGAGATAATATTTGTAAAAAGTGCTTAGCACAGTGCCTGGTACATAGTAGGTACTAAATAATGCTTCTTCCCTTCTGCAAATCCCTCCAAATCATTCTACCCTAGTCTTCTCCTCAGCAGCCTTCTTCCACATGACAACCCTAATGCTTGAAAATTGCTATTAAGTTCTCTCTAGCTTGAAAAAGAAAAGATGTAAATATTACTAGGGCCTTTATCTGATCTTCACATGGCATGTTATCTATCCCTTACCATTCTGGTCACCCTTTTCTGGACATATTCCAGCTTCTATCCCCCTAAAAGGTTATGCCCAGAACTGAGCCATATTTCAGTTATGACCTATTAAAGATTTAAACTCCATTAAGACTTTTGGGACACTCTGTATTGTATCTAGGAACCCTAGTCAGAGGTAGGGAAACCTCACAGTTGGATTCAGTCAAAGGGCCGCACTTGAGGACCTAGAGAGTCACATGTGATCTCGAGGATGCAGGTTCCCCACCCCTGCTAGATGCTTGAAGGCTATTCAAGTGGAGTACATGGGAGCAGTACAATATTTCACATTTATAGTACCACCACATATGGGGCCTCCTGGTAAGGGAAAAGCAATGCCCACCACTCCCTTATCAAGGGTATGCTGGAACCAGTTATTAACTGGCTCCCAAGAAACTATTTTTTGAAGCAATTGCTACAGATCAGGGCTTGCTTTATTGTTTCATTGATTGTCTAGACTTCAGAAAGTGTCAAACTTTAAAAAAGATTAAACTTTAAAGTTCATCATGTGTACATTTTTCCCCTCGAGAGTTGATTATTAAACATTTACCAACCCAGCCCCCCTTCTGTACCCATCCCTTCCCTTCTTCCATCATTCTCTCCAGGTGATCCTCAGCCTTGATGGAACCTAACTCATAGTACTTCTAGGGTACTCCGCTTTCCAGAGTAAAGGTCCCTAGGGGTCTGGACAATTACTTCAGGGTTATAGCTCTACCTTGAGATTGTGATTTCCAAGCTGGAAAATGCAAGTTTGTTAATAAGCTAACATTTACATAGCACCTAATGTGTGTCAGGCATTGTGCTAAGCACTTCATAATTATTATCTTGTTTGATTCTCATAACAACCCTGAGAGATAGATGCTATTGTCATGCTCCTTTTACAGATGAGGAGACTGAGGCCAGCGGAGGTGGTGACTTGTTCAAGGTGACACAGCATTAAAACTCTGGGGCTAGATTTGAATTCAGGTCTTCCTGACTCCAGGCCCAGCCCTTTATTTTCTGCACCACCTAGCTGCCTGCTAGAGAGCTGACCAGATCGCCACAGTCCCCACAATCACAACAACAGTTTGTTCTTCCCAATCATGGCCTGGTGCCTTATTGCTTCTGGTCTTGGCAACCGAAGTACCCAGCTTGATCCAGAGCCTTAACTTGGTTCAGGAACTCCTTCAGTGAGGGACCCCCTGCTGCCAGCTTACATTGTTGATGTTTCCGGTTCACCCCATGAATTTCTTTCAGTCCTTTCCTCTGCTTCTTTTCTCCACTATTATTATCCCTGGAGCTGCATCATTTATGGAGAGTCACTATCTTTGTGTGGCCTCTCTGACCTCTCTCTCCCTCAGCCTCCTCTATGTCTAACCCCCTTGAAGGTATAGCCTTTGTTGAACAGCCAAGCCTAAGGGTACAGCTCAACTGTGTAAACTGGCTATAGATCTGAGTTAAGGAAGAGCAATAAGTACTTTTCAAGGAAACACAAGGCTGGGCAGTACTCACTACATTTGAAATTATCAGGTCAAATTTGCATTTTATTTCCTTACTTTTCTAAATGCTTACCAAGATATCAAATTAAGCAAATTTAAGATCCCTACGTTAGAATCTGAAGTATAATTAAAGGTACCGATTTATGAAAATGAATTTAGCATTAGAATTTTGAACTCTACAAAATTCTAACTGTAATTAACATAGAACTATAGATATGTATGACTGTCTTGCCATGAAAATTGGCACTACCCCTCTGCTAAAGGAGTTAAAAGAAATCACAAAATAGACAAGTAAAAGATTCATTCAAATGAAAAATTCCTATCATCTCTATTTTCCAATAGTAAGATGTTTCTTTAGGCTGTTGCATTATTCATTATCTCTATGACGCTGGTATGAAAAGCATTCTTTGTGAAAAAATTGTATTCATATCTTTTGTTTTTACATCACCTTCATTTCTAAATATATCCCTTTTCTCTTGCTTACCCAGGGTGCCATCACTCATAACAATGAATTTTTTTAATAAAAAGGAAAAAAAGCACCTCAGCCAAAAGAAAATTCAACACATCACTTGAGTCTACAATATATGTGATGTTTCATATCTGTAGCCCTCCACCTCTTCAAAGAAAGGATTGAGTAAGTTACATTTTTTTCAGTTCTTCGCCTCAGCCAAACTTCTTGGTCATCCTAATTACACTGTGTTTAGTTCATTTTTTTTTAATTTAAGATTTTATAGTCATTGTGTAGTTTGTTTTCCTGATTCTACTTACTTCGTTCTGCATCAGTTCATATAAATCTTCTCCAGTTTCTCTGGATTCATCCTAGAAAATTGGAGAGGAGGAAAGAAGAGAAACTCTAATTCTGACAGGGTTTATAGGTATACATTTAAGCAAAGTTTTCAAAACTTAACAATTACAATTTTCAGAAGAAAAGAGATTTAAAGAAGAGTGTTTTTATACTTTATTTATTTTTAGTTTTCAACATTCACTTCTATAAGATTTTGAGTTTTAGATTTTCTTTCCCTCTCTCTCCTCCCCCCTCGCCAAGATGGCAAGCAATCTGATATAGGCTCTACTTAAGAAAAGAAGAATTGTAAAGAACAAATGAGTCATGGTGGTTGGTGGCTCCCTGCTGAGGGGTTCTGAGGCAGCTCTTTGTCAGCCCTACAACAACAATAGAGAAGTTTCCCAGTGCATATATCCAATACGTGGCAGAGAACCACCCCCAAACCCCACTTGACAAACCCAATGACTACTACTACTTTCTATATTTTATGTGAGCCCAAATGACGTAGACAGAAGAAAACCAGAGAGCATTGCTAAATATTATGAAGTCTTGGCCAAGAAAATGAAGACCTTAGGGGCACAGGTGGTGTTTTAATCACTCCTTGAAGGCAAGGACCTCAGAAGAGCAAGGCAGATTTGGAAAATTAGCAGTTGGTTGCAAAGATATATGAAAATGGAGCTTGTATTTCTGGCTCATAGTTTAAAATTTAAGAATGGCTAACCTGATTCTAAAAAGGGTTGGGTGTATTTGGATAGAGCACAAATCTCATCAAAAGGATGAAAAATGAAAAGGATGAGGGAGGGAGAAAACTGCATTTATCAACAAAGCTGGATTCCATAGAGTGGGGGAAATGTAGAAAGAATAGAAGTCAAGAAATCCCCAAATTCTCAAAAGACAGAATCCAAGTCCAGCAATAAAAATCCATGGCCCCAAGTAACTATACAGAAATCCATATAGTATGGGTAAGAAGCAAGGCAAAATAATGCAAGGTGGCAAATTTGACCTCATAGGCACTATTGAGACTTGGTGGGATGAGACCTATGAATGGAATACTCATAGGCTCTAGAAGGAACAAGTTAGGTAAGTTGTAAAAGGAGGGACTACTAAGTAAATATTAACAAAATATTAATATTAAGTAAATATTAACAAAAACTCATATAAGGAAATCCAGGGACCAAATGGTAGATGTGTGATTGATAGCATTTTAGTGAATGTCAAAAGAGACAGAAACAAAAGCATTGCTATTATCACAGTCCATCATAGACCACTTGGATAGAAGGAAAATATAGGTAAGTATTTAAGGAAACATCCTAAGCTTGGAATGAGGGAATAGTATTGAAGTAATAAGTGATATGGAACTTTTATTATCTAGACAACTATAGGAATTCTCTCTTAGCCAAAAGCAGTAATAATTTCCTGACATACTAATTGCTTTATATGAGAGTATCCTCTCTGCTAGAATGTAGTTTTCCCCCTTAGGGAGGAATTGGCTGTTAGATTTTGTGATAGAGGAGAGGAAAGCTAAAGGCAGTCTGAAATACCCCCAAAATGTAGTTTAAAGAAGAAATGAGTCATGTTGATGGCTCCCAGTTTCTCCCAGAACTTCCATTTAAGGTGGGCCGTCAGGCATCCATCTTTTCACTTCCCACCTGGCTGAAAACCTCTACCCAGAACTGGGTAGCTTCCCACCCCTTTCCAGCTTTCTTTTGTGTATTGTCTCCTCCCATTAGTTTGTAAGCTCCTTAAAGGCAGAAACTGTCTTTTTGTATTCCCAGCACTTAGTACAGGACTTAATGCTTAATAAATGTTTGTTGACAGACTGACATGAGTGGTACAGTTTAGAAATGATGTATGTGTCCCTCAAATTTGGCAAACAACTACTAATGATTGTGTGGACCCCCCAAATCTTATAAACAACTGATAAACACTCATGAATAAGATTGAGAAACTAAAGCTTTGATTGATAAGTTTCTTTTCATCATTAGCTTAAGTAATCAATCATGAATTAGAACTTAGAAGTAGTTTGTAACCACCCTTAGACAGAACCATAAAAACCTACTGGAGGCCCCAGACATCAATCAGCTGCTCCTAGGTCTCATCTAGGATAGATTCCAGTCTTCCCCACTCTTGGAAATGTGAACATTCCATGTTTGCTTGCCAGTTGATGGATATTTACAAGAATGCCACTGTGGAGGGAGACACATGGCCTCTGACTGGGCAGAGAGGGAACCTTATCATCAGCACCAGATACAAGACATAATTGCCAGGACCTTTAGGAATAAAGTTGGTGATTGTTCCTAGAGGGTTTGATGTTGGTATTATTAAATACCCAATAAAATTTGATAGCATGCATTGATGAATCAGTCAGTCAATTGGCATTTATTAAGTGTCTGCAATGTGTTAGGTACTGTGCTAAACTCTGGGAATAGAAAGAAAGGCAAAAACAGTCTTTGCCCTCAAGGAACTCATGGTCTAATGGGGTAGACAACTTGGGATGATAGGGTAAGCCTTATCAGTATACAGTCAGCACCAATGAGTTCACATAATCAATTTTAGGCATTTTGCATTATAGTTTCCCATAAACTTAAAGAAAGTTATTATTTCTTTTCTACTCAAAACTTAGAGATCCCATTCTTGTGTGATCATTCCTTTTTTATTTTTTCCAACTATTTTATGAAATTGACTTTAAAACTAAATGGAATTTTTAAGTGCCTGAAGTAGCTAGCTCTAATTTTTTTTTATAATAGGGTGAACTGATTAAGTTAAAATTAGATAGATAATACATAAACTTCCACTAAACTAGTGACTCCAACTTTCTCCCATATCAGACTTTTTATCCAAGTTGATAATAAGTTGCCAAAATGACTGGCTAAATTTTGACTCTTTTCTCTAACCTTGCTCCATCCAAATTTAATTTATCTACACTTTTGACAAGTGAACTACAAGCCACTGATGGTGTAATGATTAAAAACTTCACACTTCCTGTCCACAAAGAGTTTACAATCAAAAAAGGAAAAATACAACACGTAATAGGGATTTCTCATAGTCCTACCTCAATAACTATAGAGAGCGTAGACCAGAGGTGAGGAACCTGTGGCCTCAAGGTCACACGTGGCCCTCTAGGACCTCAAGTGTGGCGCTTTGACTGAATCCAAACTTCACAGAACAAATCAAAGTTTGGATTCAGTCAAAAGTCCACACTTGAGGACCTAGAGAGCCACGTGTGGCCTTGAGGCCTCAGGTTCTCCACCCCTGGGCCTTAGACTTTTTGATTGGAACAATCAGAGGTATAAACTAGGCATAAACGAAGCCTAGATATCTCCCCTGAATCAGATATAGATGAGGAGAAGTTACATTTCAGGAGTAAGGAATTGACCAAGATCAGTCCACAGATGAAGTTGCTAATAAAAGCAGTGAAATGGCTAAAATACAAACAGGGAGAAAAAAAATCTCAGGATCTAGACTGCATCCTAATTATCTGTGATTTCCTCAAGTTAGAGAACTCTCTATGCCATGTTTTATTGTTCAGTTGTTTTTCAGTCGTATCCTACTCTTCATGACCACATTTTGGGGTTTTCTTGGTAAAGATACTGGAGTGATTTGCCATTTTCTTCTCCAGGTCATTTTACAGAGGAGGAAACTGAGGCAAACAGGGTTAAGTGACTTGCACAGTGTCATATAACTAGTAAGAGTCTGAGGCCAAATTTGAATTCAAGAAGAAGAGTGTTTCTGATTTCCAGGCCTGGCACTCATTCTGTTGTGCTACCCGACTGCCCCTCTATACCAATATAGATCTCAGTGTTTTTGACTTAGCAGATAAGTCCTAAGGAATTGCCTGAGGAACAGAGACCTTGAGACTTTCCCAAGGTCACAGGTAGTAAGTGAATTTGGTAGGTGGGGGCAATTTAGTAAGTAGAAGCAGGATTTAAACCCAGGTCTTTCTGATTCTAAACTCAGCACTTTACTTACTATGCCAAGCTTCCTCTTATCTTTAATATATGTTATATATTAACTAATATATTTGTTATCTATTCTATATTAAAGCAATATAAAATTAGTATCAGTAGTTCCTTTATAACTAAGAATTGACTAAACAATGGTTAATTATATTATATTTTGCTTCTACTTAAGAATTTTAACTTGAATTCTAAATTCAGTCAGTCAACTGGCATTTATTAAGCACCTACTAGGGGCATTGTGCTAAGTGCTGGAGATAGAAGGAAAGGCAGAAACCAGTCCTTGTTCTCAGTGAGCTCACAGGATTCTAATAAGGGAGACGACATGCAAACAACTATGTACAGACAAAATAATTGCAGGATAAATTAGGGGTCATTTCTGAGGGAAAGCAGTAAGATTAAGGATGACTGGGAAAGGCTTATTTCAGAAGGGGGGAATTTAGCTGATACTTGAAGGAAACCCAGGAAGCCAGGAGGCAGAGATGAAGAGGGAGAGTTCCAGGCCTGGGAGTCTGCCAGTGAAAGTGCTAGGAGTTTGGAAATGGAGTGTTGTGTTCCAATAACAGTTTGTTCTTGAAATTTAAAAAAAACCCAAAACCCAAAGCCATAATGTTAACTTCAGTCAACACGTTATATGCTTGTGTGGCATCTATATATCCCAAATTTAATTTCAAGAAGAGAATGTGGGGGGGCGGAGCCAAGATGGAGGAGGGAAAGCAGTGACTGTCTTGAGCTCTCTCCCAAAGCCCTCCAAATACCTAAAAAAATGGCTCTAAACAAATTCTAAAGCAGCAGAACCCACAAAAAGACAGAGCGAAACAAATTTCCAGCCAAAGACAGCCTGGTTGGCTGATCAGAAAGTATATTGCGCCGGGCTGGGACAAGAGCGTAGTTCGGCATGGGCGCGCAGGCCGCAGCGACCTTGGAGCAGGCCTCAGAGGGCTGAATCGCAGGCAGCTGTGGCGGTTTCCAGACTTCTCAACCCAGGAATGCCAAAGACAACGTCGAAGGTCAGTGGGAAAAGTCTGTGACTGCGGGGAGAGAGGAGCTAGGTCTCAGCCGCAAGTCTCGAGCGTGGCCTGGGGCAGCGACTGTTTGCTGAGCTTCAGGCCCACAGACTGAGAGGGAATCAAGTGGCTGATCAGAGGGGGATTGCAGGGATCTCTTTGCCAGTGCTGAGGCAGGAATCTCTTGCTTTACCAGTGCTTAGATTTGGGTCACAGTTCTGAGGGGTGGTCCTGGCCTTGGAGGAACACTGGTGTGGTGAAGCTTGTTGTGGCTGTGGAGAGAAAACACCTCGCCCCTTATCATAGCACCTTGGAAGAACTGAAAATTTTCAGGTCCCTAGAAGTCCCTCTGAAAACAGCTGTACAAACCCTCGAAGCTTGGGACAGTACACTCTTCACATTGGAAACAGACCTTAACCTTAACAAAGAGTTTAAAACTCACGTAATTGGCCGGGATCGTGAGTAAGCAGCGCAAAAAGAGTCAGACTATATGGTGACAAAGAAGATCAAAACATACAACCAGAAGAAGACAATGAAGCCAAAGCTTCAGCATCCAAAGCCTCCAAGAAAAATAGGAATCAGTCCCAGGCCTTGGAAGAGCTCAAAAGGGATTTTGAGAAGCAAGCAAGAGAAGTAGAGGAAAAACTGAGAGTGATGCAAGAAAATCATGAAAAACAAGTCAACAGCTTGCTAAAGGAGACCCAAAAAAATACTGAATAAAATAACACCTTAAAAAATAGCCTAACCCAAATGGCAAAAGAGGCCCAAAAAGCCAATGAGGAGAAGAATGCCCTAAAAAGCAAAATTAGCCAAATGGAAAAGGAAGTCTAAAAGATAACTGAAGAAAATACTTCCTTAAAAATTAGAATAGAGCAATTGGAAGCCAGTGACTTTATGAGAAAGCAAGACATCGTAAAACAAATCCAAAAGAATGAAAAATTAGAAAACAATGTGAAATATCTCATTGGAAAAACAACTGACCTGGAAAATAGATCCAGGAGAGAGAATTTAAAAACTATTGGACTATCTGAAAGCCATGATCAAAAAAAGAGCCTAGACATCATCTTTCAAGAAATGATCAAGGAAAACTGTCCTGATATTTTAGAACCAGAGGGCAAAATAGAAATGGAAAGAATCCACCAATCTCCTCCTGAAAGAGATCCCCAAAGGAAAACTCCTAGGAATATTGTAGCCAAATTCCAGAGTTCCCAGGTCAAGGAGAAAATATTACAAGGATCCAGAAAGAAACAATTCAAGTATTATGTAAACACAATCAGGATAACACAAGATTTAGCTGCTTCTACGTTAAGGGACCGCAGGGCATGGAATATAATATTCCAGAGAGCAAAGGAGATAGGATTAAAACCAAGAATCATCTACCCAGCAAAACTAAGTATAATTCTTCAGGGGAAAAAATGGTCATTCAGTGAAATAGAGGACTTTCAAGCATTCTTGATGAAAAGACCAGAGTTGAATAGAAAATTTGATTTTCAAATACAAGACTCGAGTGGAATGTGAAGAGGTAAACAGGAAAGAGAAAATCATGAGAGACTTATTAACGTTGAACTGTTTACATTCCTGCATGGAAAGATGATATTTGTAACTCATGAGACCTTTGTCAGTATTAGGGTAGTTGGAGGGGAAAAAAGTATATGTACATATATATAGATATAGATAGATAGAGGGCACAGGGTGAGTTGAGAATGAAGGGGTCATATCTGGAGAATAAAATTAAGGGGTGAGAGAGGATTATACTAGGAGAAGGAGAAAGGGAGAGGTAAAACAGGGTAAATTATCCCACAAAAAAAAAACAGAAAAGAAAAAGCTCTTACAGTGGAGGAGAAGCGGGGGAAGGTGAGAGGGAATGAGTTAATGTTATTCTCAAAGGATTTGACTTAAGGAGGGAATAACAAACACACTCAATTGGGTGTGGAAATCTGTCTTACCCTACAGGAAAATAGGGGGGGAAGGAGACAAAAGCATAGGGGAATGATAGAGAGGAGGGCAGATTGGGAAAGGGAGTAATCAGAAGCAAATACTTCTGAGGAGAGACAGGGTCAAAAGAAAGAATAGAATAAATGGGGGGGTGGGACAAGATTAAGGGAAATAGAGTTAGTTTTTCACAGCATGTCTACTATGGAAGTGTTTTGCATAACTGCACATATATAACCTATATTTAGTTGCTTGCCTTATCAATGAGGTTGGGTGGGGAGGGAGGAAGGGAGAAAATTTGGAACCCAAAGTTTTAAAAACACATGTTTAAAAAAAAAATGTTTTCACATGCAACTGGGAAATAAGAAATACAGGAAATGGGGTACAGAAATCCATCCTGCCCTACAGGAAAATTGAAGCGGAAGGGGATAAGAGAAGAGGGGGAGAGATAGAAGGGAAGGCAGACTAGGGGAAGGGGTATTTAGAATGCATGCCATCTTGGGGTGGGGAGGGGTGAGATGGGGTGAAAATTTGGAGCTCAAAATCTTGTGGAAGTAAATGTTGAAAACAAAAAAATAAATAAAAATTACCATAAAAAAAGAAGAAGAAGAAGAGAATGTGTACTTTTAATGAAGATTTGCAAAAGGCTTAGAAAAGGTGAGTAACTTATCTGTGGCCACATGCTAATGAGAATCAGTGGTAGGATTTGAACTTAGACAAAATCAAAGCATTATCCATACAGTTATGTTTGCTCTCTGAAGGTTTTATTCCACATTTATTCCTCCCTTTTAGAAATAGCTCTTTGAGTTTCTATATACTTAGGTGAACCAAAATTTCCATTTTTACTTAGTTCTTCTATACTCTAGGAAGAACTTTTTAAGTTTGAAAAGTGAAAAATATTGTTTTCAGTTAGAGATGCTATGTTATTTCTGTAGCATTCTAACCATGTTCCTGTAACTCCTGAGGCTGTTTCTGTGATTCAGGCAAAAAGCTCATTGGAAGTTGAAGGGGCACTGTATGAAATTTGGTTGTAAGCTGGTTTAAAAAAAAGTGGAAATAAATTGGGGGTGGGGGGAGGAGAGAGTGAGGGGAATAATCTTCAGGACGATATGGTCCAAAAGCTAGACAAGGAGGACCGTCCCCCACTTTAGTGACCATATTGGGCCACAAAGATATCAGTCCCCAACAGTTCTCTTAATCTGGACTCCAGCTTCAATCACAGTTCTGTATCTGAGTAAATAATGCTCTGTTTTAAGGAACTAAGATGCTAAGGCAGGAGGAAGAAGGACACTAATATCTTTCACCTATCTCTGATGTTATATGAGTATATAAGCATGCAAAACAGTTAGTTATTCTCATACAAGTATTAGCAATACTTGTGTTAATAAGCAACATTTAATTATAATTTTGAGTAATAATTATTATCATTTTGATAACCTTAAAATCCAGATAAACATTTAAAGTATTATTTTGAAAATGACAAAAAGCATACGCAGGCATATGTATGTATTATTCATTATTACCAAAAGTCAGAGGGGCAGGACCACATTTCTCTTTACTCAGACTTATCCTTCAGGAAGGTGAAACTGGGTGGTATTCCATGCCATGGCATTATTTAAAAGTTTTCATTTTAACCAACCTCCTAAATACATGCAAAAAATTTCCAAAGCAACTTACATTTTTATGATCCAATTTTTTAAATTTAAATTTCAAAATTTTCAATTAATAAGCATTTTTATTCATCTATCTTCTTTAATCCTATTGAGAAAATTTTAAAAAGGAAAAAGAAAACCCTCATTATTGCTGTATAGTTCAGTGAAACAAACGGCCACATTAGCCATTTTCAAAAATGCATGTCTCTGCATTTTAAGTTCATTGCCTCTCTCTCAGGAGGTAAATGGCATGTTTTATCTTTATTCCTTAAATTATGGTTTAAGATTGCATTTGATACTATACTTGCTATACTTTATCATCAGCTGGGGCAACTAGGTGGTGCAGTGGACAGAGTGCCAGGCTTAGAGCCAGGAAGACTCATCTTCCTGAGTTCAAATCTGACCTCAGACACTTACAAGCTGTGAGACCCCGGGCAAGTCACTTAATCCTATTTGCCTCTGTTTCCTCATCTATAAAATGAGCTGGAGAAGGAAATGGCAAATCATTCCAGTATCTTTGCCAAGAAAACCCCAAATGGGGTCACAAAGCTCTGGATGTGACTTAAAATGACTGCACCACAACAATTTATCATCACCTATGAATTCTTTTACCTTTGAGAGGTCAAAGAATCATAGGTCTAGAACTAAAAGAGAGCACAGAGGCCATCTAGGCATAGGATCATAGATTTTAGGGCTGGAAGGAAACTTGGAAGCCATTGAGTCCAACCCCTTGATTTTACAAATGGGGAAACTGAGTCCTGGAGAAGTTAAGTGACTTGCCCAGAATCACACAACTAGCAAATGTCTGAGGCAAGATTTGAACCTGGGTCTTTCTGAGTTTAAGTACAATGCCCCATCCACTATGAACTGCTAATCCAACCCTCTTATTTTACACATGAAGAAAGGGAGGTCCCCCTAGGGAATAAAGTAATTTGCCCTAAGGCGACACACATAGTAGCCTCAGAGGTGGAATCTGAACTCAGGTCTTTTGACCCCAAGGCCTCTGTTCTCTTTCTACTGTACATGTGCATTGGTAGTACAATAAATAAAATTAGCATTCTTAACAAGTCCACTATAGATCATTGCTCAGAACTGACTACAGAACTGAATAACTGGCTGTTTTCAGATAATACATTATATCTGAGAAAATATAATGTAAAATATAATATTTTAAACAAAGGATAGCTGTTTTACAGTCAAAGAATTTTAGAGCTGTAAGGGCTCTCAGAGAGGAGAGAACACTGTAGAAAAAGTGCTAAATTTGTAGCCGAAGGACCAAGGTTCAAATCCTATCTCTGCTATTTTGGGAAGTCAGAGAAAGACAGAAAGAGAAAGGAAGAGGGGGAGGTAAGACAGAGAGAGACAGAGAGAGAAACAAAAAGAGACAAAGACAGAGACAGAGAGAGAGGGAAAGGAGGAGGAAGAGGAGGAGGAGAAAGAGAGAGAGAGAGAAAGCAGTATCATCATATATTTAACTAGATGAACTGCTTTTCCCTGGCTTCATGTTTCTCACTTTTAAAGAAAATGTGAAAGTTGAGTAGACTTGGCAACACTTTGAGAAAGATAATATTAAAGTCAATGCCTAGGACAGCTATAATAGTCAAAGACAAAGCATACTGACTGCAGAGCTTTTTCATTTCACTCAAAGTTGAAATTCTCCTCAAAGAGTCCTGGATGATGTGTGTGTGTGTGTGTGTGTGTGTGCACACACACACATACACACACATATATATATACACATATATATTTTTATGGAGTCTTATATCATGTGTTTCTTTTCTATATAGCACCTAAAGTATCAGAGCTTAACATTTTATCACTTACTTTAGGTGGGTTGGGATGGAGTAAGTTGATCTGTTTATTTGATTAACCCCCAACTTTATACCTATATTACGAACAACTGGGTTGGGTTACCTTAGTAATTAAAAAAATATCATTTTAGTCTCAATTCCTAGAATATTTTTCTCTTCCTATAAACTATCTTATAAATGATATGCTAAAAAGTACTGCATATATTTAAAGATCCTTTTAAAAAAGAGAAAACTATCATTGAAAATCAGAAATTTAGGGTCAGCTAGGTGGCGCAGTGAATAGAGCACTAGCCCGAAAGTCAGGAGGACCTGAGTTCAAATCTGGCCTCAGACCAAACACTTGACACTTACTAGCTGTGTGACCCTGGACAAGTCATTTAACCCCAATTGCCTAAAAACAACAACAAAAAAAAAACACGAAAATCAGAAATTTAGATTTACTAATTTAAATGTATGAATTAGCATAAATTATTATGATACTATATAAGACTTCATAATTTTTACATTACAACCTTAATGCATTTTATTACCCAATTCTTTGGAAAGCAAGTCAATTACAACTAAAGTAAATAGAAGAAGGTTTATATTTAAAGAGAGGAAATGACTCAATATCTCTGAGGGAGACAGGGAGAGTCCTAAATTGAGGGGGAAGTAAAAGTGAATAAGCTGTTAAAAAAAATGTTTCTAAATATGCATCCAAGTTATGTTATCAGCAACAGCATTTCTGTTACTAAAATATTTGATTCTCAGAATAAGATTTTTATATCAATATGTTTTTGTTCAAGAATTTCAGGATGAAAATTAATAAAGGCAGAATTTTCATGACAGTTAACTTGGAAAATTGAGACTACATCACATCTCTTCCTTTCTTTTGTTTGTTTGTTTTCCTTGTGACCACTGAGGATATTAGCATAGCTAGTACCTACTTTACTACTCTGATGGGGGTAGACATATGAACACTGGATCCACAGGGATACATGTGTAGTCTGAAGGACTTGCACTCTGGGACAATGGTGAAATCCTTTAATAGTTTCCATAACTGGGTGCTTTGTCAAAGAAGGTTGTTAAACAGGCCAGGAAGAGCATGG
Source organism: Vombatus ursinus (assembly GCF_900497805.2). Taxonomy (NCBI): domain Eukaryota; kingdom Metazoa; phylum Chordata; class Mammalia; order Diprotodontia; family Vombatidae; genus Vombatus; species Vombatus ursinus. Next base: position 37,069,623 of record NW_020954556.1, on the reverse strand, counting down.
CTACTCAGTAGACTATAAAAGGAGAAGACAAATACTCTGCTCTCACTTCCTCTTATTTGAGTATGTCACTTGGGATTCTGCCAGCTCTCTCTTGGACTTCCAGGGAGGATAGGGAAAGGCTTTCTCTTCCCCTTCCCAGCAGAAACTTTGGCAGCTTATACAAACATGGCAGTGAAAATATGTGCTTGCTTAGGTGAGCCAAAGACTAGACCTCAGCTTTGTCTAATGTCTGTTTCTTGCCCTGAGCACAGGGGACCAAGCAACAATTCTAAGAAATGGTTCTTTTCAACCTTAGGGGCTGCCTTGTGAATTTGTTTGAGAGCCTGAGAATTCCAGAGTCAAGTACTAGAGGCCTGATGGGAACCATACAGTTCTTCAGAAGAGGACAGACCACCATTGATAGGATCCCCTGGAAGGTGAAAGGACAAAGAAATCAGAAGACCAAATAGCTCCTTGGACCCTAAAAACTGAGGTCAAAGTGAAATGCCTGTTCAGAAGTCCCACCAGCCTTCTCCTAGAAGTCTTTTCTCCCTCCTAGAGAGTGTAAGAGTGGTGATAGGTTATACTTTATGTTTTAAGTAAATGTTAATGCACCCTATGAGTCTTGAGTTTTCAGAATTTTTTTTGTAGTAGGGGAAATAAATAGATGTCATATTCAGACCTGATATCTACCACTTTATATGTTGGACAACTTTTTTAGAATGGAGTCTATTCATTTCCTTTGGAGATACCCTAGACGTACAATATCTAAGCTTTACTATAGTGATTTTTTCTGTGATTCTGAGGTTGGGAACTCACAGAATGCAAGAAAAGCCTAACTACACCTCTTTGGGGTCATATTTCCCCAAGACTGTACCTGATCCAAGAGTTAAAGCCTCTTATGAGAGATGGGGGCCCTGGGTCATGGGTGACATCAACATTTATGTAAGGAACTCTTACTGTAATCTCTGTTTGCCTCAATGTGGTACTGGAATACCATCATCACCAGGGTTCCTGTGTTTCTGCTATTACTAGCAATGATAAAAATGCTACAAGGTAGTTAATAGTATTCTGGAATAAAATAAAACTTCAGGTTTAGAAGTGATATTTCTACAGCAAGTCCCTTCTTCTGCCTCTGCTTTTAGCAATTCATTTTATTTCCCACAAATCCTCAAACACCTCATTAACAACCTTTACATTTAGGTCAAGTTTCTATTCCTCAAGTACAAGGTCTCTCCATGGTGCCCAGTATATTTTATATATTTATATATATATATATATATGTGTGTGTGTGTGTGTATGTGTGTGTGTGTATGTATATATATGTATATATATATTGGTGAGGCAATTGGGGTTAAGTGACTTGCCCAAGGTCACACAGCTAGTATGTGTCAAGTGTTTGGTCTGAGGTCGGATTTGAACTCAGGTCCTCCTGACTTCAGGGCCAGTGCCCTTCCACTGCGCCACCTAGCTGCCCCCCAGTCATATATTTTTACTCTTCTACTCAGATCTTCCTTTCTCTGAGACAACTTGTAAAACCATCCTTTAATGCTTTCATGATTGTGTCACCTCCAGCATCAATTTCCTTTGTATGTGTTTGGTCAGTTCTGGTAAGTACAATAAAGAGATACGCTTTGTGTATTACAACAATAAAGACAGAGACTGATTCTAACAGTGTTCATTTCTCATTAGTGAATTAGTGTTTTAACACATAAATATAATACATATATGATATAATAAACATGCATATGATACATGATAACATATATAATAAATATATTATGTATAACTTACAATGCATCTTAATTGAATTAGTGTCTTACTTAACACATATATACATATGTGAAACACATATATGATCCAATTCAAGTAATTATTGAATCTAGATAGCCAAAAGAAGCTATATTTTCAAATTTTTATTTATTTTCAATTTATGAAATAAAACAAGTATTTCCATAACATAGTAGAATAAAAGAAAAGATGATTGCACATGAAGCTGCAAATCTATTATATATAACTTGCTATTCCTTTTAAATATATAAGAAAATTACCATTTAAATTTCTTTTTTTCCTTTTTTTCTTCCCTCCCCCCAACCCTGGAGATGACTACCATCAGAGACAAAAATATGTATAATATATGTATGTATACATATATAATGTAAAATCATTCTATCCATACTACTTATCAGTTAAAAGAAGCTATTCTTAAGAGGTATAACTTTAAAATTTACAGTCTTGTTGAAAAAAACAAGACTTACACACCAGAAAACAATAAAATAGTATATTACCAAATACAAAAGGTGTGTGACAGATAATAAATGTCATAAGCACTCAGATAATGGAGAAACTGATGTGGCCTAAAGTAGTCAGGGAAATCTTCATGTAAAAACTGCAAATTTAACTGGTCTTTAAAGGATGATAATAATAATATAATTTGCATTTTTTAACACTTTATGATCCATATAGCTATTTCAGAATCACAAAATCATGGAGTTAAAAGGGATCTCAGAGGGAATTCAGTCTAATCCATGCCTGGGCAAACAACCTTTCTATAATATTACCAACAAATAGTTATCCAGCCTTTCCTTGAAGATCTCCAGGATGGGAAACCCAATACCAAGGCAGCCTGTTCAATTTTTTGATACATTTAATTTTTAGGAAATTCTTTCTTTATATTGAGCCTAAACATGTTTCTCTGTAACTTCCACTCACAGTTCCTAATTTTGCCCTGGTAGAGCCCTGTACCTGGAGCCAGGAGACCTGGTTCAATTGCTGCTTCAGATACTTATTAGATTTGTAACCTTGAGCAAATCATTTAACTTCTCAGAGCCTCAGTTTCTTCATCTACAAAACAGAGATAATAATACAGAGTGGTTCAAAAGACTTTTGGGTCACTCTGTACTTATAGTACCTATCTTTGGGGCTGTTGTGAGGGAAAAGTGTTTTATGAACCTTAAAGCACTATATAAATGTGAGTTACTATTGTTCTTCAGCATTCCTACTTGTTAAATACTTAAAGATAGCTATTACAATATCCGCCACCCACACAACCAAGTCTTCTTCAGGTTAAATATCTCCAGCTCCTTTAACTAACTCTCATGGCTTAATTTCAATGCCCTTCACTCTCCTGGGAGCCCAAGGGCTCCTCTGGTCAGCTTTCTAGTTTATTCACGTCAATTCCTTCAGCCCAACAATATAGAGAGTCAAAGTATGTTACCCCATTTGACAGGTAAGAAAACATAACCTAAGAGGTTAAGTAATTGGCCTATCACCACCCAACCATTTCAGCTTTATCCATACTATGCCCCTGCATACACTGTATTCTGCAACCAAATTATTGTTGTCCCTTTACACACACAGAAGGACCTGTCTTGCACTTTCCTCCTTCCTACCTTTACTCACATTCTTCTCTAAGGCTGATACACCCTTTTCTCACCAGCAACCTCCAGAGCTGCCTGCTTAATTCCCACAATCATTTGAAGGCCAACTGAAACTCTACCTCCTCTATTAAGGATTGCCAAATCCTCCAACCAGTAATGATCATTCTCCTGTTGGACCCCTCATAGTACTTTGTATTTTCTCTTCTGCATATATTATTATGTTTCTTAGTTATTTCTGTATATGTTACACTCTTCCATTAAACTGTAAGTGCCATGGGCAGGACTACGACTTATCTAAACTTTGTATTTCTCCCAGCATTTAACAAAGTACTGATATACACAGTAGACATTTAATTAATGTTTATTTAATGTACTTAAAGTAGGATAGTCATAGTGAGAATTGGACAAAGGGAGTTAATATCAATAAAGAAACCACAGGACTAAGTTTCTGATTGGGAAATAAGAGATAAATATGGGAAAGAAATTAAGGAAAATGTTCTGGAATTTGTTCATTTTTCTTTGACTTATGTAAGTATTAAATATGTTTAAATTAATCTTTTATTTTATACAATGTTGCCCATGTTGTATGACTGGAGTGTTTATTCTGGATAGAGGGTACAAGTATTCTAAATTGGTCCACCCACAACTCACACCAAAGTTAAACTGAGATATGTTGTAGGAGGGAATCGGGGATTTCTACTGAGCTCTGAGCAGCTTTTAACTGAAAGTGTAGGTGGTGTTAATGTTAAAAGTATCACCAAAAAGGCACTTTAAAATATACACATAAATTCATTACAAATTGATTTTTTACCCATATGGCTTTTCCATAGAATACATGTTACTCAGGAACCACTCTCCTACCTAAATTTTCAGAATCCTCTGTTAAGATAGAGGTCCTGGATCAGGGTCTTGTATTGGAATCACAGACTTTACTCCCACAATATTAAGTGTAAAAAGTTTTTCCTTGGGTACTGTCGACATAACTGTTCCCAAAGAATGAAAAAGGGAAATTGGGAATTGAACCAAGGTTTCTCTTGCTTCCTTGATAAGAGCTTAAAGTCACAGAAATTACATAAAATGTTTTGACAATTTCACCTAGAACCAGACTTCATTTCAGCCAAGGGGTTTAGTGAATCAATCAATCAACAAGCATTTATTAAGTACCTACTAAGTTGCTGGGCTATTAGATATCTAATCATTTCCTGTGTATTGATCTTGATTCATTTAGACCACTGATTCTCAAAGCATGGGCCAGGAACCCCACTCTTTCAGGGGGACTGTGAAGTCAAAACTTTTCATAATAATAATAATATCATGTAATAATACCACAGTAGTAATAATACTAAGACTTTTTAATTTCTAATACAGTAAATATCAATAGATATAACTCACATAAACAAAAGTTGCAGGGGGTCCTCAATAATTTTTAAGAGTATAAGAGTGAAGCCAAAAATTTTGAGAACCACTGAACTAGACTATTAGCTACTTGAGGACAAAGATCATGTCTTCTTTTTTTTTTTTATTATCCCCTTTGGCTGTGGTGTCAAACTCAAATAGAAACAGAGACCACTAAAACATACATAAGGATCCTTGTGGGATACATGTTGACTTAGAAAACCACATATAAATATCATCTGTGTTTTATTGTATTTTTATTTATTTTATTAAATATTTCCCAATTGCACTTTAATGTGGTTTGGTGGCACTCTGGGGTGTTGTGGGCTGCACACTGCTGCCACCATGTTTGACACCTCTGCCCTTCAGCCCCTAGCCCAGTACCTAACTGGTAAATTACTCGAGAAATACTTGTTGACTGAAGCAGTGGAGAGATTCTCTTTTTGGAAATTTTGTGGGAGTCATAAACCAATTAGAGAAAAAGGTACATTTCACTACAGGGCAGCTAGGTGGCATAGTGGATAGAGCACCAGGCCTGGAGTCAGGAAGACTTAAGTTCAAATGTGACCTAAGACACTTACTAGCTGTGTGACCCTGGCCAAGTCACCTAACCCAATTTGCCTTCATTTCCTCATCTGTAAAATAAGCTGGAGAAGGAAATGGAAAACCACTCCAGTATCTTTGCCAAGAAAATCCAAAATAGGGTCACAAAGAGTCAAACATGACTGAAATGACTGAACAATAATATACTTCACCATCTTATCATAATAGGAAGGTAACAAGAGCGGAGCAGATAGGAGCTGAAGTAGGAGCACCTACTTGGATGTGTGGGACTGAGAGGAAACCTGATGATCAGCATAGTAGATCGAGCACTAGAAGGAATCTTTGAGGGCATTTTACAGGTACGGAATCTGAAGTTGAACAACCTTCCTACAGGTACCTAAGCAGTACGTAGCAGAGCCAGAATCTGAACCCACACTGACTCCACATCCAGTATTCTTTCTGCTACACCATCCTTCAGGAAGCACTGAACAGGAGCTTCATCTTGATACCTAAGCATCAGAGATCAATGTCCCTCAATTGCAGAGCCTGAGGAGGACAAAGTTTTAGGAAGACTGGAAAGGTAGAAGGGTGCCAACTTCTGAAGGGACACTTGATACTCATCACACTCCATGGCACTCCATCTTCCAACTTCATGCTTTTCACTGGCTTTCTCCCATGTCTAAAATGTTCTTCTTCCTCGCCTCTGCCTCCTAAATCTCAAGGTTTTCTTCAAAGACTCAGTTCCAACTCCATCTTCAGCAAGAGGTCTTTCTCTTTCTCCCCTGCCCCATTGCAGTCTTTCTGAGGTTAACTTCCATTTACATCATATATTTCTTGCAAGCACAATGATTCGCATATTGGCTCTCCCATTAGAATATGAGCTCCTTGAACACAGGGACATTTTTTGCTTTTCTTTATATCCCAAAGCTCAGCATAGTGTCTGAAACACAGTAGGTACTTAATAGTACTTATTAACTGACTAATACAGAGAAAAAAATACTGTTAGGTAAAATAAAAAGGAAAGAAGGAATGATACACCTACATCCCTAGAAAATAGGATAGAACAATTGCTTAAAAAACCTCCAATGTAGTTGAGAAGCCTAGAATGTGGTAAACTGCAGTTATCCCTTCCACATCTCTGGGGTAAGGGTGCAGTGCCCCTGCAATCTGGAAAATCCGTGTAAAGTTTTTTGGCCCTTCTGATTTATTATGGTATTAAAGTCTGAATTATTATGGTATTAAAGATAAAATATGTTGATATTATACAATACTCTACATATATTTTATGCATTTCTGAGTTTCTAAACTTTTTCTGTGTCATCTGCAGCTTCCACAAAACTCCTAAAAAATGTCAATTTAATTTCTTATGCCAACCGGTGATATATCAAAACCACAATAGGGAAAATGTGATGTGACTTTTGAACAACAGAAATATGAGCCTGGAAGGAATTTTGAAATCACATAGTCCAAGCCCTGAAATTTTACAAATTAGCAAATTGAGAGATAACTCAGAGAAGTAAAGTGATTTGCACAAGGTGACAAAAGCAATCTATGGCACACCTGAAATTTCAAGCAGTACCATGAATCCAAGTTCACCTTTCAGTTCTTTCGAATATACCACACTGTCTCTCTGTAAGAGAGTGAAAGATGAAATGAAGAACAAAATTATGTATCTTAAAGAAGAGTTCAAAAAAGAGGGAGAAAGTTAACAGTTTCTAGAAGATAGAAAATTTTAATAAAATCATGGATTCCATGAAAAAGAATGGCAAAGATAAAGCACAAAAATACAAAGATGAAGCAAGAAATATTAGAGCAAAATCAGAAATCAACAAAATTGGAAGGACACAAAATCAAAGCAACAGATTTTGAAAATTGGACTTAGCAAGACAGGTTAAAGATCACTGACTTCCCAGAAAAAAATATGATTAAATAAAGAGGCTGCACCTGGAACCTTAGGGGAGGGGAGAGCATGCTATAATCAAAGGGATTTTCTTTAACTGTAGATCTGGCCATGTCACTTCCCTATTCAATAAACTCCAGTGGCTCCCTGTTACCTCTACAGTAAAACACCAGCCTCTTTCTTTGACTTTTAAATTCCTTCATGACCTAATCCTCATCTACTTTTCCAGCCTCATTATGCATTACTTCCTTTACCATGCTCTGAGGTCCTGCCAAATTAGACTTCTTGCTGTTTCTCATACACAACACTCCATGTACTTCTCTGTGCCTTTGTATTGACTCACACCCCATTCCTGGACTATTCTCCCTCCTCCCTTTTGCTTCATGGAATACTAGTGCCACTTTCTACATGAAGCTTTTCCTGATACACCTGTCTGTTAATGCCCTCTTTCCCTAAACTACTTCATGTTCTTTGTGAACTATTTTATGTACATGTTTTATTCCCTGGATAAAATATAAGCTCCTTGAGAACAGAGACTGCTTCATTTTTGGTTTTGTATTCTCATTCCTAGTACAGTGATTGATATATAATAGGTAATTAATAAATTAAGACTGATTAATTGATAAGAACTTCATGAGATGATAGCCCAGAAGTCAGGCAAGGGTAGGAGTAGAAGAATGGACTGTCTCCTCCTAGATTGCCAATATCCATCAGAGTTTGCTTTCTCTCTGTAGTAATTCCCCATGAGCCTGATGCCATATCCATATGACCACCATAGGAAGGAAGTATACTCAATGTCATATCAATGCCCAGGGCAGAGAAAGCATGTCTCCTGCCTCCTGGGTATCAGCTTCCTGGGGGAGAGTCATTTGTTTTTGTTACACATTTGTTTAATACTGTATTTCAGCAAATCATACCAAAAATTATATGGAAGTATTTAAATTAGAGGGATATATGCATATTGATAGACTTCATGGTCTGGAAGAGAAGAACTCCAACTTCAATTCACCCAGAAATGAAGTCTCTGAGCTCAAGGATCAAAAAAACATCTAGCCAACTACAAGAAGAAGATAGTAAGAAACAGTTGCCTTTTCAAGGAAGGTCAATTCAAAATGTGGAGAACTACTCTTTGATGATGAGAAATGAAAGAAAAGTCTAGAGTATGCTATATCAAAAAGCAAGGGAAGATAATAACATCCTGTAAACTTAAACATATTCCTACAGGAAAAAAAGATTAATTTTTAACAAGATCAATGCCATTCTGTCAATTAATAAACATTTATTAAGAATCTACTATGTGCCAGGTGCTGTGCCAAGTGCTAGGGATACAAAAAGAGACAAAAGACAGTTCTTGCCTTCAAGGAGCTTACAATCTAATGGGGAAGACAATAAGTAAACAAATATGTACAAACTATATAAAAGATAAATAGGAAATAATTAAAAGAGAGAAGGCCCTAGAATAAGAGAGGTTGGGAAAGACTTCCTATAGAAAACATAGCTTTAATTGGGACTTAAAGGAAGCCAGGGAATCCAGAAGGTAGAGATAAGGAGAGAAAGCATTCTAAGCATGGGAGACAGCCAGGAAAAAAAAATTCTGGAGAAGAGAAATAGAGTATCTTTTTTGTGGAAGAGCAAGGAGGATACTGTTACTGATCTGAGGAGTATGCGGCATGGTATAAGACTGGAAAGGTGGGTTTCAATCATTCTAGATGAGAAGGCTAGAGTTGATTTTTTTCAAATGAAAATTTATCAGAAAAAAATTTCTGCCTGTGACACAAAGTCTGAAGGGATATTTAACATACTGAATGACAGAATATGTATCCTACAAGATTTAGGTTAGACCAACGGGCTAAATCATAAATATCAAATATAAGAGAAAACATATAAAATCATATACTTGGGTTAAAATATTTGCCTTCATAGATATAAGATGAGAGAGACATGGTGAGACAGCAGTTCATCTAAAAATAGTGAACTTCAAGTTCAATATGAGTCAATATGACAGTCAAAATGGATAATGAGATCATGGACTGTGAGGCATAACTTTGAAATAAGGAAATGGTAGTCCCTCTGTACTCTGTCCTGGTCAGGACACTTCTAAAGTATTGTTTTCAGTTTTGGGCAGCACCATTTAGGAAGTTAATAGGCAAATAGGATATTGAAGAGTTTTGAATTTATACCATATGAAGTTGGGTAGAAGGAACTGGGAATATTTTGCCAGGAAAAGGGAAAACCCAGGGAAGACATGATAGCAGTCTTCAGGTATTTCAAGTGCTGCCACTTAAAAGGATTAGACTTGGTCAATTTGTGCCTAGAAGAAAGAAATAGGAACAATAGTTAGAGGTTTCAAAGAAAAAAATTTAGGCTTTACATCAGGAAAAATTCTCTAGAAGTAATGCAAAAGTGAATGGGCCTACTTGAGGAGTGATAGGCTTCACCTCGTTTGAGATCTTTAAGCAAAGATTGAATGACCATTTATCTGATGTTCTGTAATAGAGATTCTTTTCCAATACAGGTTAACTAAATCACAACTGAGGGCTCTGCAGACTCTAAAATTCTAGGATATTATGAAACTTAAGAAAGGTAAACAAGTATATATGGCACAAAAGAGTGATTGCTTATGGTTTCTATGCGCTGTGTAGGAGAGCAGACTTTTGACTCCTAAAAGTCAATCCTTCCTAAACTAAGGATAAATGAGGGAACAAAGAAAGAGTTTTGAGCATAGACGATCAAGCAGAAGTATTTTAGAGGAGTGCAATGGGGTGAGGAGATAAAAGGATTCAGATACTGATGTTCCAAGGAGAAATCCTAAGTGAGGCCATTCAACATAGGAATTATCAGAAATTATCAGGCAGAGGATGTTAAGTCTTAATTCAGTTTGTTGAGCCAGAGGTCAGAATCTGATACACAAGTTACAGGAGAGACAAGAATAAAGAGGAAAAAAAAGAGGAACAATTTCAAGAGAGAAGGAGAGGGGAAAATGTAGTGAGGGATTTGTATTTCTAACACAGTTTCAGGAAGAATCCACACAATCTGACTTTCATATAGAAATTAAATAAATATTATTTGATTATCATAATGTAATAATGATAACATCAATGACTATATAGTCACCAGTCTAGTGGTACAGTGGATAGAAGATCTGAGTTCCAATCTGGCCCAAGACACTTACTAGCTGTGTGACCCTGGGCAAGTCATTTAACCCTATTTGCCTCAGTTTCCTCCTCTGTAAAATGAGCTGGAGAAGGAAATGGCAAGCCACTCCAGTATCTTTGCTAAGAAAACCCCAAATGGAGACATGAAGAATCAAGTGTGACTGCAATGACTCAACAACACGGTTTTTAATCCACCCCTTGTTCGTATTAAGGCTACAACAAATGTAAACATCTCTAGTTAATTAGAAGATTTAGAAAATTATGAAATATTTAGTCATGGCTATTAATGCCTGTAATCCCTGCTGCTGAGGCTGACATATCTTCTGAGCTGCAGTAAAGTAGGCCCGTAAGGTGTTCCCACTAAATTTGCCATAAATATGATGACTCTGGGTTGCCTGAGCAGGATCAGAAACCGGCCCAGGTCAGAAATTGGAGCAGGTCAAAGCTCCTGTGCAGATCAGAGTGAGGACAACCTGTGAAAAGCCTCTGTACTTTCAGTATGGGCAAGATTTGTTTTTTAATTTAATAAAAAAAAAAAAAAGAAAATCATGAAATATAAACACAACAATGGAGTACTTGGAATATTCAATGGAGTTTGACTGGAAATAAATATTTTAATACTGACTTCAAGGATTTATGATTTTGTTGTTATAGATACTCATTCTCTCCAACTATGTTGATTATAACCATTATATGCCTTAGGAGAGGTCTTTGTGAGCTGCTATGGTGAAAAAGTAAATTATTCTCCTTTAGTTAGTCTTCTGACAATAAGTGTCTCCAGATGTGCCCAGATGACAGACACATATTGCCAGACCTTGCTTGTACTCAAAGCCTTTCCAGCTTGGTAGGACATATGAGAGTTTGGGTTCGTTTTAAGTTGCCAGCTTTCAAGGACTCCGCAGAAAGGGTCTGGAATCAGACTTCAGGGAGAATTCATCAAAAATTTATTATAAAATGATATGGTAGAAAATGGAAACATTGACTAAATGAAAAAAGTTTGCTTGAGCATTTCAATAAACTTATTGAGTATTTTTTCAATCAATTCAATACACTAGAATTTTTTTTAATTTTAATAAGCACATTTGTAGCATTGGTGAAAATACTGAATTATCTTTAGTGTAGTGAAGTGAAGGTGAAAGTGTACATTTCTGTTTCAACTTAAAATATCCCCTTCATCAATAGTGATTTTGATGTTTAGTTTGTCTTTAAAAATCTGTGTGACTTCTAAATTTACTATAAACATAGGGTAAACACCTTTGGAAATTTTCAAAAGACTTGATTTTCTATACAAAAGATTTAGCTAAATTTGGGTTTTTGTAGTTAATTACTCTATGAAGTTTATCATTTGCAGTTTTATTGTAAAGACTCAAAATGTTGGGCTATTGAAGAAAGGAGGAGTAGAAAGTGGTTTTTCTATCTTGATGATGTTACAGCCTCATCTTCCCGTTCTTAAATTGGGCCCATATTTAATAGTAGTAATCTAATAAGAATTATTGTTGTTGTTTGTTGTTCAGTTATGTCTGACTCTTCATGACCCTATTTGGGGGTTTTCGAGGCAAAAATAGTTTGCAGTAGTTTGCCATTTCGTTCTGTAGTTCATTTTACAAACAAAGAAACTAAAGTAAATGGGGTTAAGTGACTTGCCCAAGGTCATACAATTAGTACGTGTCTTAGGCCAGATTTTAACCCAGCAAGGTGAATCTTCCTGACTCCAAGCTCAGCATTCTATCCACTGGACCACGTAGCTGCCCAATTTAGTAAAAAATTTCTGCTTAATTCTTTCCTTAGAGGTGCATAGATTGAGAGCTAGAACATATTGTTTCTTCAAACTAGATTGTAAATTCCTCGAGGGCATAAACTCTCACTTTTGTCTTTGAATCCCCAGTACCATAGTAGGTGCCTTAATAAAAGCTTGCAGATTGATTGGAGTGGAACTTGGACGTCATCTAAACCTACCTCCTCATTTTTCAGATGAGGAAACTGAGCCTAAAAAGACTAAGGTACTTGCCCAAAATCACACAAATAGTAAGTGAAAAAATCAAGATTTAAACTCTGTTATCTTCTAACTACAAAGCCTTCTCCTTCTTTTTGTCCATGAGAGTGAACCTCTTGTTAATTTGAAGCCATGCACAGGTTTCTCCAGCCTTTAGCATCATCAGGAGACTGAAGTATGGTTTTCATAAAATTTTAAAATTCTCTGCCCTATTACCGAATAGATTTTTAAAAAATAACTTCAGTTGATATTAGATCTTTATAAAATATTCTGGTATGGTTCAGCACTTAGTCAAAAAGAAAGAAACCACAGCAACAATTCTATTTTCAGTAATACGCTGACTTTCCTGGTAACACTAGTAAAGAGCAATGAATAAACAAAAAACATGTTTCAGTTTAGACACAGAGGCAATAAAATCAGAATTTGCTAGAAGAGGCAGGTTCACTTGGAAAGGACATCCACTTTATAGTGAAACAAAATAAGTTCAAAAGGAATAGAAAATGTTCAGTGTAAGCATTTTAGCAGGACATTTTAGTGAAATGAGCTGACATTTCATTACTTTCAAATCTTAGTTGCATTTTCCAAGAAAATATCATTTTCATTTTAAATATATCCCCAATAAAGTATTAGTAGCTATCTATAAAAAGAAATCTAAAGTTAAACCTTTAATAATAGGAACTCAATTGATCAGAACCCTACAATAATATTTTCCTGAAACATACCTTTAGGAGAAAGTTGAAAGTGACTTAAGCTGACTTAGGATTATTATTACTTTTTTTTTTTTTGGTGAGGCAGTTGGGGTTAAGTGACTTGCCCAAGGTCACATAGCTAGTACGTGTTAAGTGTTTGGTCTCAGGCCAAATTTGAACTCAGGTCCTCCTGACTTCAGGGTCGGTGCTCTATCCACTGCGCCACCTAGCTACATACAAAGAAGTTAGCGTACAAGGAAGCATGGTGTACATAACAAAGCAGTAAAGCAAGCCAACTTTATTGAGGGGAGATATTGTATGGTTTAAACCTAGCACTGCATAGCTGGAAAGCTGGACTACTTCTACCTGCTGCTTAGAGACCTTTAACTAAGGACCTAGGTTATGCTGACCAGAAAGCCAGTCAGATACTAAGATTGATGCAAGGAGTTTCTATCAGATGTACATCTCAAGCAACCCATATGTCTTACCTGAAAACTGGCCCCATACTGATCAATCAGTTATTGTTTCCATGTTCCTTTGCTTGTTCATAGACATTTGGGGGGGGAGGATGTATCACTTCTTTTTCTGATTTCAGGGAATTGTACCTGTTTACTCTCCCCCTCCCAACTTGGAAAGTCTCTAATCTTTAGAAATCAGGTTACCTAATGTTATATCCTGGTTACTTCCTTTTAGTTAATTGGCTTTATTTGATTAATTGTTTTTGATGTATAAAAAGCCGTCCCCCTGCATTAGGAAGCCAGTCCTAAGCTTAAAAAAGAGCCTGGTCACAATTTGTTAGGCAACTGGCATTACTTAATCAATGGATACATTTGGAAGATAGAACCTTTGTTTCCTCAGTCATTTCATCTTTTGCCCACCACATCTCCAAATCTGCATTCAAATTAGGGTAATGTGATCATATGGCAACTCCTTCAAGCAAGCGTCCCACTTCCCTTTTTGTTTAGAAGAAAGGGGTTCCAAGAAGGCAATTGGTGGAGCATAAAGTGTTATCTGCTCTTTCTGCTTCTAGATTTATACTTTGGGATCTTTGAACCCAGTAACTGGCTGAGGGAGAATGAAAATAGGAGACTGGAATGTTTCTCAATTTATTCAAGGTTTGCTAACGAGAGATGTGGAGGATCTTATCTATGATCCCAGGTACTATGAGGTCATTTGGGCTCAGATGGATCTTAGCTATGATGTAATAATTGGAGAATCAAGGGGAGGTCTTAGTAGGTTTCTAGGGGGAAAGCAAAACAAAGCAATAAATAATTAAAACTCCATAAGCATACAAACGTCTTCCCAGAGGTTTCTTCCTCTTAAACTGCCTGGTCACTGTCAGTTGAATGGTCTTGAGTTGATCTCTCAAACTGAGGGTCAAAGGCCTTGCAGGGGTGGGGAACCTGTGGCCTTGAGGCCATATGCAGCCTTCTAGGTCCCTGGGTACGGCTTTTTGCCTGAGTCCAAGTTTTATAGAACAAATCCTTTTACTAAGGGGATTTGTTCTGTGAAGTTTGGATTCCATCAAAGGGCCACACTTGAGCATTTAGAGAGGGCCACATGTGGCCTCAAGGTTGCAGGTTCCCCACCCCTGCAGCTTTTCCCCTCAGGATTCTACATAGAAATTTTACGTAGAAATGTTAACTCAAGTTCTGAAAGGGAAGGAAAATAAACTTCCAGTATACAAAGATCCTAACAAGGAGAGAAAGGCCTTAATTATTGACATAGCTATGCATGGATGTGTGTATAATGTTCCTTTTTTCTATCTATCAATCTCAGTTCATTTACGTTTCCCAATGAGGAAGAATGACACTTAGAATTATGAAATTCTAAGAAACAAATATAGCCTTATGCATGTAGTTAAAAAAGTCAGGGTTGGGGGGATTATAGAAACCACAAACCAGATACTCTGAATGAATTGTATTAGTCATAGTTTAAGGGGCCCTCCAATATATGGCAATTCTGATGTACAATGGGGCACGAACTACAACTGAAGGCTTTTTCACAATCATTTCCTCCAAAGAGTTTCTCCCCACTGTGGAATCTCTGTTGTACTACATTAAAGCATGAGTTTCTAGGGCAAGTTTTCCCATACTCTTGCATTTGTAAGGTTTCTCTCCAGTAGGTGTTCTCTGATGGACAAAGTTTGATTTTCAGACTGAAGGTTTGTCTATGTCTATTACCTCCATAAGCTTTTTCTCCAGTATGGAATCTCTGAAACTGAATAAAGCATAAACTTCAGTAGAGTATAAAAGTCCCTGAAGGCAGAAAATTTTTTTTTGTTTTGTATCCCCTACACATAGAGGGATGCCCTGCATATAGGAGGCATTAATAAATATTTGTTCAGTTGGATTGGAATGAATTCCGTACTCCTGTAGTCAGTAAGAAATTAAATTCTGGCTTTTGTGACACTGTTCTCTCCAGGTCCTCCTGTGTCATAATCCATATCCCACCCACTACATGAATACGCCCAGAGCTCTTCTCTTTTCTTGGGTCCTCTTCTCTTCTCCTTTTATACTCTCAGTGACATCATCAAAACCCATGGATTCAACCATTTCTATGCAAATAATGCCAAAATCTATACATCCAACCCTCATCTTTCTATTGAGTTCCAGTCCCACACCACCAACTGCCTTCTAGACACATAAGACTGTATGTCCCATTGGACACTCAAACTCATCATATCTGAAATAGAATTCATTATCTTTCCTTCTAAACCCATCCCTCCTCTCAATTGCCTTCTTTCTCTCCAGAGCACTGTCACTTTGAAGTTACCCAAGTTGCAACCTCAGAGTCATTCTTCACTTTAGCTCATCTTCTGCCCCTATATCCAACACATTGCCAATTTTTGCTGATTTTTACCTCTATAACATGTCTTGCATCCATGCCCTTCTCTCCATTCAGAGGATCACCACTGGGTGCAGGCCCTCATCACCTCTGACCTGGACTATTGCACTAGCCTACTAGTTGACCTGCCTGCCACAAGTCTCTCCCCACTCTCATCCATCCTCCATTTAACTGTTAAAAGAATCTTCCTGAAGTTCATCCAGGTCTGACCATGTCACCCTCTACTCAATAAACTCTAATGCTCCATATCACCTCCAACATTAAATATAAAATCCTCTGTTAGGCATTCAAAGCCCTTTATAACCTACTTCCCACCTCCACTTTTCCAGTCTTCTTATACCTTACTCACCTCTAAGTACTCTGTGGTCCAGTGACATCGGCCTCCTAAGTGTTGCCCAAACAAGACATACCATCTCCAGACTTTGGGCATTTTCACGAACTGTCCCCCCACACTTCAAATTCCCTCCTTCCTCATCCCCATCTTGTATTCCCTGACTTCCTTCAAGTCCCAGCTAAAATCTACAAGAAGCCTTTCCTGATCCCTCCTTATCTTAATACCTTCCCTCTGTTGATTTTCTCCAATTTATCCTGGACATAGCGTGTTTGTACATAGTTACTTACATTTTGTCCTATCCAATAAACTCTCTGTTGTACTATACTGAAAAATTACTTCCCATGGCAAGTTTTCCCATACTCTTACATTCATGAGGTCCTTGAGAGGAGAAATCATCTTTTACTTTTCTTTTTTTATAGCAATTTTAAAATTTTTATTTATTTTTAGTTTTCAACATTAATTTCCACAAGATTTAGTGTAACAAATTTTCTCCCCATCCCTCCCCTCCTTCCACCCCAAGACAGCATGCATTATGAATACCCCTTATCCTGATCTGCCCTGCCCTCTATCACCCCCCATCTTCTGTTGTCCCTTTCCCCTTCTATTTTCCTGTAGGGCAAGATAGATTTCTATACCCCATTGCTTGTATATCTTATTTCCCAGCTGCATGTAAAAACAATTTTTTACATTTGTTTTTAAAACTTTAGGTTCTAAATTCTCTCCCTTCCTCCCTGCCCACCCACCCTCATTGAGAAGGCAAGCAACTTGACACAGGTTATACATGTGTAGTCATGCAAAACACTTCCATAATAGCCATGTTGTGGAAAACTAACTACATTTCCCTTTATCCTATCCCACCCCCTATTTATCCCATTCTCTCCTTTGACCCTGTTCCTCCTCAAAAATGTTTGCTTCTGATTACCCTTCCCCTAATCTGCCCTCCTTTCTATCATCTCCCTGCTCTCTTATCCACTTCCCTCCTATTTTCCTGAAGGGTAGGATAGATTTCCATACCCAATTGAGTGTCTATGTTATTCCCTCCTTAAATCAAATCCAATGAGAGTAAGATTCAGTCATTCCCTCTTACCTCCCCCCCTTCTCCTCCATGGTAAAATCTTTTTCTTCTCTCTTTTATGTGAGATAATTTACCCCATTCTAGCTCTTCCTTTCTCCTTCTCCCTGTACAATCCTCTCTCACCCCTTAATTTTATTTTTTAGATATCATCACTTCATATTCAACAGGCCCGGTGTCTTCTGTCTCCCTACAACTCCCCTAATACTGAGAAAGGTCTCATGAGTTACAAATATCATCTTTTCATGTAGGAATATAAACAGTTCAACTCTAATAAGTTCATTATGATTTCTCTTTCCTGTTTACCTTTTCATGCTTTTCTTCAGTCTTATATTCGAAAGTCAAATTTTCTATTCAGCTCTGGTCTTTTCACTGAGAATGCTTGAAAGTCCTCTATTTCACTGAATGTCCATTTTTTCCTCTGAAGCATTATACTCAGTTTTGCTGGGCAGGGGATTCTTGATTTTAATTCTAGCTCCTTTGACCTCCAGAATATCATATTTCAAGCTCTCTGATCCATTAATGTAGAAGCTGCTAAATCTTGTGTTATCCTGATTGTGTTTCCACAATGCTTGAATTGTTTCTTTCTGGATGCTTGCAATATTTTCTCCTTGACCTGGGAACTCTGGAATTTGGCTATAATATTCCTAGGAGTTTGCCTTTGGGGATCTCTTTCAGGAGGAGATCGGTGGATTCTTTCAATTTCTATTTTACCCTCTGGTTCTAAAGTATGAGGGTAGTTTTCCTTGATAATTTCTTGAAAGATGATGTCTAGGCTCTTTTTTTGATCATGGCTTACAGGTAGTCCAATAATTTTAAAATTATCTCTCCTGGATCTATTTTCCAGATCAGTTGTTTTTCCAATGAGATATTTCACATTGTCTTCTAGTTTTTCATTCTTTTTGTTTTGTTTTATAGTTTCTTGATTTTTCATAAAGTCATTAGCTTCCATTTGCTCCATTCTATTTTTTAAGGAATTATTTTCTTCAGTGAGCTTTTGAACTTCCTTTTTCATTTGGTCAGTTCTGCTTTTTAAGGCATTCTTCTCCTCATTGACTTTTTGGACCTCTTTTGCATTTGAGTTAGTCTATTTTTTAAGGTGTTATTTTCTTCAGTATTTTTTGGGTCTCCTTTAGCAAGCTGTTGATTTGTTTTTTATAATTTTCTTACCTCACTCTCATTTCTCTTCCCAGTTTTTCCTCTACTTCTCTTACTTGCTTCTCAAAATTCTTTTTGAGCTCTTCCATGACCTGGGACCAATTCTTATTTTTCTTGGAGGCTTTGAATGTAGGAGTTTTGACTTTGTTGTCTTCTTCTGGTTGTATGTTTTGATCTTCTTTGTCACCAAAGTAAGATTTTATGGTCTGACTTTTTCTGCACTGTTCATTCACGTTCCCAGCCAATTACTTGACTATTAAACTCTTTGTTAAGGTAAGGGCCTGCTTCCAGTGTGGAGAATGTACCATCCCAAGTTTCGGGGGTTTTGTGCAGCTGTTTTCAGAGGTACTTCTAGGGACCTATAAATTTTCAGTTCTTCCAAGGTGGTATGATGAAAGGCAAGGTGTCTTCTCCTTTCCTGGCCTGTGCTCTGGTCTATAAATGACCACAAGCACTCTTTTCTGCCTTGGAACTGTGAGGAGGACTCCCTCTCCATCGCTACTACAAGCTCCGCCATGCCAATGCTCCTCCTCACCCCAGGACCACCACCCAGGACTGTGACCCAGATCCAAACACAGGCAAAGCAAGAGAATCCTGCCTCAGTGCCAGCAAAGTGATCCCTGCAATCCTCCTCTGATCAGATGCTTGATCCCCACTCCGTCTATGGGCCGAGAGCTCTGGAAGCAGCCACTGCCCCAGGGCTGTGCCAAGACTGGAGCCAGACCAAGCTCCTCTTTCACCGAGGCCCAACAGACCTTTCCTACTGACCTTCTAAGTTGTCTTTGGTGTTTGTGGGTTGAGAAGTCTGGAAACTGCCACAGCTCCCCTTGATTCAGTCCCTTGAGACCTGCTCCAGGTTCACTGAGTCCTGTTCTTTGCCTGCGTGGCCCACACAGAACTGCTGCGCTCCCCTCCCAGCCCAACACAACAGACTTTTCCAATCAACCATGCAGGTTGTCTTGGGCTGGAAATTTGTTTCACTCTGTCTTTTTGTGGGTTATGCTCTAGAATTTGTTGAGAGTCATTTTTACAGGTATTTGGAGGGGTTTAGGGGCTACCTTTCTTTGTAATCTCAGTACTTAGCACTGTGCACAGTGCCTGGCACATAGTAGGTGCTTAATAAATGTTTATTGAGTGATGGGCTGACAATGTCTCAATCATACCTTTCCAGACTTATTTCACATTACTTCCTCTTAAGTAGTCTATATTCTGGCCAAAATGGCCTGCTGGTTACCGTCTTCCATTTCTTTCCTTTCTACTGGCTGTTCCCTGTGCATGGAATGTTCTTCCTCCTGACCGCTCCTACTTTGAATCCCTAGCTCACTTTAAGACTAAGCTAAGGTTAGCCCTTTCTTGATCCCTCCATTTGTTAATACTCTTCTGGCCCCCTTCCCCACCAAATTGTTTTGTACTTATTTTTATATACTTTATATTTACTTCTGTGTAAATATATTTATGTATTTATATATTTCCTCCCCGCTTTCCTTTAGTAGAATATAAACCCCTTGAAGGCAGGGACTGTTTCATTTTTGCCATAGTAACTAGCACAGTGGCTTCCACAATAATAGTGCTTTACATATGTTTGTTGAAATGCAGAATCATTCATTTTGTGGAGATTATAACTAACAAAGATTGAAACAAAAAGTTTTACCACAAGTTAAATGTCTTCCAGTTGTGAACTAGAGTATTAAATTAAATTTAAAGTAGTGAACTTTAAATAAATCAGTAAGCATAGGCTGGGAAGAATGTAAATGACAATACAGACATGAGATTACCTAGTTTATTCCTTAACCCCAAAAAAGTGGTCACAAAGAGTGGGATGTGACTGAAGATGAGTAAATCAACAACAACAAAATTCCTGATTTATATTCTTGGCCTGAAAAACCACCCAATCCTAATGGCAGTGAATGTCTTTTCAAATAGAGCATTTTGCAGTTAGTGTATGCTCGTATTATGTTTCTGTATATTTATAACACTTATCTCATGTAAATGGTATTTTAATAGATAATATATTCATTGAAACCATATTTTCATCACATTTCCATTACTGTCTTAGAACTTTTTTATTTTAATCTCTTTGCAATATTGGCACAATCCATAACTTCACAAGGAAAAAAAAAATATACTGATCTGCCAAGGATTACCTGGAAAAGGCACATTCAAAACATGTAGTGGGCATGACTAAGGAAAAAGGTTCCCAAGATTTCATTTCCTACTAGGGAGAAATTTCTTGGATTATATTTACCAAGTCTAAGCCCCATTTCCATTACCAGGTAAGGTAGCATTGCCAGGTAATGACTAACTGGTGGGAGGGGGGATTTAGGGGTGGACAAAATATGAGAGGCAAGCCTTGGACCACAATTAAAGAGAGGGAGATGAAAGAGGATTACTTTTGGAGCAATGTTGTTATGGCATCCCCTGAACCCAGGAGTCCTAGAGGAATACTAACAATCTTGGCACCCAGCCAAAGGGTTTCTCAGATATACAGACTGTCCTAAGAGAATACATACACACACACACACACACACACACACACACGTGTATATGTATATGTGTATATATAATATTTTATTTTCCCCAATTACATGTTAAAATAATTTTAAAACGTTTTTTTTACATTTTGAGTTCCAAATTCTATCCCTCCCTTCCTCCCCTCCTCCCTCCCTTCCTTTCTCCCTCCCTGAGATGAAAAGCAATCCATTATACATGTGCAACCATGTAAAACATTTCCATATTAGTCATTTTGTACAAGAAGACTTGAATAATAGAAAGAGAATGAAAGGAAGAAAGAAAGTGAAAAATAGCATACTTCAGTCTGCATTCAGACAGTATCAGGTCTTTCTCTGGAGGTAGATAGCATGCTTCATCAGGAGTCCTTTGGGATTGTCTTGGATCATTGTATTGCTGAGAATAGCTAAGTCATTTCTTTATCATACAATATTGCTGTTACTGTGTACAACATTCTCCTGTTTCTGCTCACTTCATTTAAGTCTTTCCAGGTTTTTCTGAAATCATCCTACTTGTCATTTCTTACAGCACAATAATATTCCATCACAATCATATACCACAACTTGTTTAGCCATTCCCAAATTGATAAATATCCCTTCAATTTCCAATTCTTAACCATCACAAAAAGAGCTGCTATAAATATTTTTGTACAAATAGATCATTTCCCCTTTCCTTTGATATCTTTGGGATATAGAGTGAGCAGTGTTATTGCTGGATCAAAGGGTATGCATAGTTTTATTGGCCTTTGGGTATAGTTCCACATTGCTCTCCAGCATGGTTGAAACAGTTCACAGCTCTACCAACAGTGCATTAGTGTCCCAGTTTTCCCACATCCCCTCCAACATGTATCATTTTCCTTTTTTGTAATATTAGCCACTCTGATACGTGTGAAGTGGTACCTCAGAGTTGTTTTAATTTGCATTTCTCTAATCAAGAGTGATTTAGAGCACCTTTTCATATGACTATAGACAGCTTTGATTTCTTTGTCTGAAAACTGCCTGTTCATATCCCTTGGCCATTTATCAGATGAGGAATGACTTGTATTTTCATAAATTTGCCTCAATTCTCTATATATTGAGAAATGAGGCCTTTTTCAGAGATACTTGTAGCAAAATTTTTTCCTAGTTTTCTACTTTCCCTTTAATTTTGGTTGCATTGGTTTTATGTAAAAACTTTTTAATTTTATATAATCAAAATTATCTATTTTACATTTTGTGATGCTCTCTATATTTTCTTTGGTTTTAAATTCTTCTCTTACCCATAGATCTAACAAATAAACTATTCCACACTCTCCTAATTTGCTTTTGGTTCACCTTTCACATGTAAATCATGTACCAATTTAGTCCTTATCTTGGCATATGGTGTATTATATTTTATATATATTCGCTCTCTCTATATATATATTCTATTATATTCTATTAGAGGTGATAATGGGAATCCTTGCTTCACCTCTGACCCTATTGCGAAGGCTTCTAGATTATCCCCACTACAGATAATGCTTGCTGATGGTTTTAGATAAATATTACTTATCATTTTAAGGAAATTTCCCTTTATTCCTATGTTCTCTAGTGTTTTTAATAGGAATGAGTAACAGTGTTAACATCTGCTCTGAGGACAGGTGGTCTCTTAGTGGGGACATCTCCTTTGCCTGCAGCTTTTTGTTCAGTCCGAACCAGCAGCCTTTGCTTCTTATCTTGCTTTGTCTCAGATCTGTACTTGTGAGCTAGTCTGAGCAGTTGAGTAACTGTCTGACAATCCAAAGCCTGGGTGAGCTGGTTAATTGCTGGTGGCACTTTCAAGCACTTATGAAGGATAGACCTTTGACGCTGCAGTCTGATGTACCAAGGTCATTTGACAAATAGAGTAAGGTTCCTTTTGGGCTGGATGTCCTGACCAATGCCAAAGTTCTTGGGCCCCTTCTCAAACAAAGCATTGACCACTTTCTTGGCCTCTTGCTTCTTTACTACAGTATAGGCCAGAGCCACCTTCTTCCCCTTGGCCTTCTTCCCTTTTGGCATCTTGGCCACCTGAACTAGAACCCTAAGAGAACTTCTGAGGGAAATCTTGGGGATGTTTTCCACTACACACCTCTGAGACTGTGAAGTTAAAGTTCAGGCATGGAGACTCTAGAATCTTTAATGATTAAAAAAAAAAATTATTGTAAAAATCTTTGAAGATCTTTTCCACATGAGGAGAGGACGTCCATGCCTCAGAACCAGTAGAGGTGTCCCATCAACAGTATGTTATTGAGCCTTTCTTTACCTTAAAGCCCAGGGATCAATTCAAGGATAAGAGATGGTATTCAAATTCACAACCTGCCTGGCACTACTTGGTCATGAGGAAATTGAAGGACCTGGTTTGTGACCATGGCAACGTGTCAGAACAGGAAAGAGATTGGGAATAGGTACAATTATCATAAAAATGCAAAGCTTTGGGAAGATATGTGGAGACAGATAAAGTCATTTCACAGTCATTTCCAGTGGAAATCTCTTTGGATCTCTTGATCCAAGCAGACTTCCAGGTTGAGGTTCTCTTTTCCAGCCCTGTGTTTTCTTCCTTGGATTTTGGTGCCTTGGATTTTGGTATTCTGAAAAATCCTAGCTTCTGACTTGGCTTAACTTCTAGTTTATGCTTGTTGGGATCCCATTTTGTACCCCACTCTCTTTCACATAGGAGGACACCTGTTTTTCCTCAACCCCATTTTACTGATTGCTTAATGGTCATTATGTATAGATAATCCCTAACTCTACTCCCTTGCTGTGCATATTATACCCCAACACCTAGAACAGAATGGGTGTTTAATAAAATGCCTATTGAAGGAATGAATGAATCAATAAATAAATGAGCGTTCTTCGTAGCTAAGATATTGATAATGCTAACTATCAAATACTGTGGATTCTGAGAAACAAAATGGCCGAAAGGTTTCCTTTCTGACTAGAAAGCCACGGAAATCAATCAATCAGCACTTATTAAGCACCTACTATGTACTAGGCACTGTGCTAGGCACCTTTGGGTCTCCAATCTCATAATAAACCAATCCAACTTTGCCATTATAAAAGATCATAGAAAATATTTACATGAAGACAATAGTCTGGCAGAAATTAGGTTTAAACCATCATCTCATACACATTCCAAGATAACAATTGAATATTATGAATAATAAACAAATTAAAGGATCAAGGAAGAAAGTGTTATTCAGATCTATTGATAGAGGAAGTTTTATGACAAAACAAGTGATAAAGGGATCACACAAGATTAAATGGACAATTTTGGTTATATAAAATTTAAAAGATTTTGTATAAACAAATCTAATATAGTAAAAATTAGAAGTGAAATAGATAACTGGGGGAAAATTTTGCAACAATAAAGATCTCATATCCAATATAGGTAAGGAATCGATTCAAATTTCTAAGACTAAGAGCCATTCACCAATTAATGAATCGTCAAAAGATATGAATAGGCAGTTTTCAAAGGAAGATAGTCCAGCTATCATTATTCATTAAAAGATGCTCCAAGTCACTAAATTGAAAAGTGAGAATTAAAGCAATTTTGAGGTTCCACCTCAAAAAGAGGCAACATTGTGTCTTTGTGTTTCAAGTTCTCCCAGATTTGATGGTCAATGTCCCTCTTTTTCAAAGGAACAAGTTAGTTTTGAATCAAGAGAGTCTATTCATAAACAGAAAACCACCTCCTCAATTCAATATGACTTGTTGGGAACCCACTGATTATCCCGGCTAGAGCCAATTGCGGTAAAAAGTAAGTTCTGTTCCACTTTCCAAATTGGGGGGGGGGTTACTTCGTATCAGTTATTCACACAAGAGTGCCATGGACTGCTAATCAAACTGGCATCCAACTAGGAAAGGTGGCATAGGAAGAAGACAAGTGTTGAGGAGGCTGTGAGAAAATAAGTACACTAGTATTCTGTTGATGGAGCTGTGAATTGGGTCAGCTATTCTGGAAAGCAAGTTAGAACTATATCCCTTTTGACCCAGCTATACTACTGCTAAGTATACTTCAAATAAATCAAAGAAAGAGGAAAAAGATATATATATATATATATATATATGTATATGTCTATACACACACACATACACACACACACATACACACATACACACACACCAACAAACAATATTTATAGTATCTCTTCATTACAGCCAGAAATTGAAAACTAAGGGATGTATCTTCCTATTGGGGAATGATTTAACAAACTGTGGTATATGAATAGAGGTAGAATATTATTGTGCCATAAAAAATAATAAAATGGACAATTTCAAAAGAATTGAGAAGACCTCTATAAACTGATACAAAGTGAAGTAGAAAAAAGAGAACAATTTAAGTAATGATTACATTATAGAGAAAAATCAACTTTGAAAGACCTTAGAACTCTGATCAATACAATGAGAAAAATACAAAAGAATGAAGATGAAATATGTCATTCAACATCTGGAAGAGAAGACACAAATGGGGGGTGAGGAAGGATAAACACACAGACATGGAAAAATTTTTAATCGCAGGAGACAAATGCTAGTGTAATAATTATAAGGTGAAAGAAATAAATTTTCAGGCATGGATAATGTGGGAATTTGTATTGCCTTACTATGCAGCTATATATTGAAGGCTTCATTTTTCATTTTTTAAACAACCTGTTTAAAGCTAGGGGCAATAAGGGGAGAAACAGATGAATTTAAAATGCTTGTTAGTTGAAAAAATTAAAAGATAAAGAAAATACTTCCATGACTAAGAGTACTTTCTGGTGAGCAGATGGACTCATTATCTACAGAATCCTTTACTGCTTAAACAAAGTTATAACTTGTAGCATGAATACCAGCTGCAACAGTAGTTCTTAGATGTTCTCTCTACCTCCAGCAAAATCAGCTGTAAGATATTGTAAACTGGGTTCACTTTGGAACTCGCTGCTCCCACCCGTCTATTCTTTCAGAAATAATAGCAGGAAGATCTGAGATAGGCGATCCCAACATCGATGCCAATGAGTGGCATACCAAGCATTGGAACTTAGCACCCAAGGGACGCTTGCCTTTTTAGGGGTTGGCCGCTCCACTCACTGCACAGTCTCTGGCCAGTCACTTTGTTCTTGCAAAGGAAGCAGAGCAATGAGGAATTACAGCGAGGTTGAACCAGGGGAATGTGATGATAGGAGGGAGAGAAAAGCCAAGTAAGGATAACAAAGCTGGATCCGGCCCCAGGATTAGGAGAGAACTGCAACTTGAAAAACTGGGCAGGGATAGGATCACGGAGTGAGAAACAACCAAAGGTGAGAAAATAGATACAGAAAACCACCCCCGAAGAAAGTAGCAAAGCAGGAAGAGAAAAGAACAAATTATTGATAACTCCATCAAAAAGCTTTATAATCAGTAATTCCCATAATTCTGATTTTGGAAACTATGTACTTGTGTCTAATAAAGAATATGTGAACCACTGTTTCAAACCTGTTCACTAATGGAACATACATGTTCTTATCTCCACAAATTAGTTTCTCTAAGTATCAACAACTGCTCTTTATTGTTGTTATCCTTATCAACAATATAGTTGTAGTCCTTGTTGTTATTTAAGGGATTAAGACTTTCAGCAAAAGCTGAGTTCCTCAAAATAAAGACAAGTATGGCCTTTTCCATTATGAGCATAACATTCATTGATATGCTTAGGGATCGGGCTTGTGTGGTCTAATGGATCTAGGAGTTAGGCATCCTGTCACTACCTCTCTATGCCTTGGTTTCACTAGGCAAAAATAGGAACAATGTGAAACAGTGGGTTGAGAGCTGGGCTTGGAGTCAGGAAGAACTGAGTTCAAATTTGATTTCACTATCTGTGTGATGCTGGGCAAGTAATTTAGCCTTTGTTTGCCTCAGTTTCCTCAACTGTAAAATTAGAATAATAATAGCATCTATCTCCCAGCCTTGTCATGATGGAGGAAAGTGACATAATATTTTAAAGTACTTTGCAAATGTTAAAGATAACTGTTATCTATCATCAGCATTACTACTTTCCATTGTAGGGCAGCTAGGTGGCGAAATGGATAGAGCACAGGGCCTGCAGTCGGTAGACCTGAGCTCAAATCCAGCCTCAAACATCTACTATGTGCGACCATGGGCAAGCCACTTAACCCTGTTGGCCTCAGTTTTCTTATCTGTAAAAATGAGCTAGAGAAGGAAATGGCAAATCATTCCAGTATCTTTGCCAAAGAAAATCCCAAAAGGGGTCAGTTGGACACAACTGAGAACAACTAAACAAGACAAACTTCCATGGTGATTGTAAGAATAAAATGAGACAACAGATGTAAAAGTACCTGGAAAACTTAAGTTATGTTACTGTAATTATCCATAGAGTTTATCATTGTGTTTTGTGTGTACAATGAACAGCACATTGGTAGATAACCTTAAAGTATATTTAATGCCCTACCTATAGTCAACTCTATAGTTTACTTTGCAGATAAGACAGGTGCTTATCGAGCATTTATTAAGTACTTACTATGTGCCAGAGACAACATTAAAATAGGTATCTACAAGACATATCCAGGGTAAATGAATGGTTACCTCAGAGGGAAAGGACATCTGCATAAAGTGGAATTTGAGCTGAGTCTTGAAGGAAACCAGAGAAGCCAAGAGGTGGAGGTAAAGAGGGAGAACATTGCAAGCGTAGGGAGGGGACATCTTGTGAAAATGCCTGGAGTCCAGAAATGGGATGTCATGTTCAGGAATCAATCAATCAATAAATAAACATTTATTAAGTGCCTGCTATATGCCAGGAACTAAGCTAACCACCGAGGATACCAAAAAAGGCAAAAGATAGTTTCTACCATCAAGGAGCTCACAATCTAATGGGGAAGAAAACCTGCAAACAAATATATACAAAGCAAGCTATTTACAGAACCAATAGGAAATAATTAACAGAAGGAAGGCAGTAAAATTAAGAGGGATTGGGAAACGTTTCCTGCAGAAGATGGTTTTTTAGCTGGGACCTGAAGGAAGCCAGACGAGCCAGGAAGTAGACATAAGGAGGGAAAGAATTCCAGGCACAGGGACAGCCAGTGAAAATGCCTGGAGCTGAGAGATGGAGTTCTTTGTTCGCTGAACAGCCAGTAGGGCAGTGTCACTGGATTAAAGAGCACGTGTCTAGGAGTAAGATGCAAGAAGACTAAAAAGACAGGAGGGGGCTAGGTTGTAAAGGGCTCTGAATGCTAAATAGAGCATTTTGTATTTAACCCTAATGATGTAGGGAACCCTGGAGTTTATTGAATGGGGAATGGAGGGGTGGGAAGACATGATCAGACCTGCACTTTGAAAATCACTTTGATGGGTGAAGGGGGGATGGATTGGAATGAGGAGAGTCTCGAGGCAGGCAGACTCACCAGCAACTCTTGCAATAGTCTAGGCATAAGGACCTGTATCAGAACGGTAGCAGCGTCAAAGGAGAGAAGGGGACTTATTTGAGAGATATTGAAAAAGTGAAATTCACAGGTCTTGGGAACAGCTTGGATATGGAGGGGTGATAGTGAGAAATCCAGTTTGATGCCTAAATTTTGAGCTTAAGGGACTGGGAGGATAGTGTTGCCCTCTACAGTAATAGGGAACGTAGGAGGTGGTAAGATTTAGGGGGAAAGACAACGAGTTCAGTTTTGGACGTGTTGAATTTAAGATGTGTGCTGGACATTCAGTTCAAAACATCTGAAAGGCAGATTGGAGGCCAGTTTGGGACAAGAGAGGTAGATTTGTGAATCATCAGCATAAAGATGGATCACCAAGTAGGCCAATATAATTGGACTATAATTGGAATAGTTGAAGGGGAGTAAACTACGAGAAGACGGAAAACATAGGAAAGGGCCAGGTTGTGAAGGTCTGTAAATGCCCGAGTATTTTAAATTCAATCCTGGAGGCTATAGTGGCTCCCTATAGTTTATTATGGGAGAAAGGGTTGTGACAGGCTCAGACTTGCATGATAGAATACTCTTTCTGGTAGCTAAGTGGAAGATGGATTGGAGTAGGGACATATATAAGGCACGTAGACTAAGAATCAAATAGTTCAAGCATGAGGTGACAGCTGTGTGACTAAAGAGGAGACATACTAAAGGTGGAAGGAAGAAGACTTGAAAATAGATTGGATATGTGGGGAGAGTGTGAGGGAGGAGTTGAGGATGACTCTGAGATTGTGGGCCTTGGTGACTCACAAGATGATGATGGTGCCTTCAACAGTAATAGGAAAGTTGAGAACAGGAAAGGGTTTTGGGGAAAGATAATGAGTTCTGTTTTGGAATATGGAAAGTAAACCACTTACCACTGGAGTTACCCATCATTTGCTTTCTATTTATATTGTATAGAAGAAATGGGTTTCTCAGGTAAAAGACAATATAGGCAGGCCCTGAATTTCAAATACCTGCATTGTTACAGATCCACCCCTTCAATTTACCCATTGCTTTGAGAGACATTGGGGGAGAGGGGGAGGGGACTTAGAGCTTACAGAGAATCTGTGTGTTAAGAAGAAATGAAATCTGTGAAAAGCAGGAACAGCTGAAGAAAGCTGACTCTGCAGGAAGGTTCCCAGGCATAGTTTTTCCCCTTTAATCTTTGCCTCCCTTCTATTTCATCCCTCACACTGTCTGAAATTGTTAATTTTGCTTTGTTACACTGCTTAACATTCCATCAATCAGGGATTTTATTTCTATTAAGAACCCTCCCCTGGAATATTACCATGCTGTAAGAAATGACGAACACGTTGATTTTAGAAAAACATGAGACATATAAAATAATGAAAAATGAATTGAGCAGAACCAAGAGAATATTGTACATAGTAATAGCAATATTATTCTAAAAATAACTATGAATGACTAAGTTATTCAGAGTGTTATAAATACTCAAATCAACTGCAACGGACCTATGAAGGAAGATGCTATCCATCTCCAGAGGAAGAACTGATAATTAGCAGTATGCACAGTATGTTTTTTTTAAATATACATACACATATATACAAATTGTATATATATGTACATATGTGTGTGTGTGTATACATGTGTGTATCAAATGGTGGCCTTCTGGGGGGGGGAAGACAGTTTCAAAACTTAAAATGTAACAAAAAATTAATTTAATTTAATTTTAAAAAAGAAAAGAAACTTTTTTGTTCCAATAAATACAAATACTTCTAGTAGGTTTATAACAACAATATTAATAATTTGCACACTGAGGTGAATTAATATCATAGAATCTTAATGGTAGATGCTGTAGGTAGGTAACAAATAATAGAATACAATCAAAATGATAGTCCCTGCCCTCAAGGAGATGGGAAGATAACACATAAAAGGGAACTGAAAGACATTGGGGGTGGAGGGGTTGGGGGAGAAGATGGTTAAGTCCAGAGAATCAAAAGCACATCCAGAAGGGGGATTAAGAATGGATGACTTGGACACCTCCCCAAAATGGAGGCCCTTCTACTCCTCCTCCTCCCAGAACTCATTAGTGAGGAAAAGGGACCTGAGTATAGGGATGTTCCTGGGTGAAAATCCCCAGGGTGCTGAGGGATTTTCCAGAGTGAGAAGGCAGCTGGGGAATGATGATGAAGTCCAGATAGTCAGAAGCACAGCCAGGAGGAGAGTGTGGAATGAAACCTTGGAAGACTATATAGTTATAGCCTATGTTCTATGTATGAATCCCCTATACATGTCTCCAACAAGATATCCTCTGTTTCAATATCTTCAGTAACAGGGACCCATTTAAAAATGAAACTAAAATTAATTTAATCAGATTACTTTCCTTCTAATCTAGCTGAGTTCAAATGCACTAGAAAAACTTATCTGTCCTTTCTCACAAAGTAAAGATATTATAGGGGATATATATGGCTACATAAGAGGACCAGGATAAAAAGGCACCAATATGTGGAAGGGAAGTGCAGAAAGGAAGATGGAAAGGTACCACAAAAGTTCAAAGAAATACTGTTTCTCCTCCTCTACCAACCACATGAGACCTCTTCCCTTCCTACCCCATTCCCTAAACTCAGGATTCAAATGAGTATTATTAGTACATTTGTGGGGTTTAATGGGTTAGTTTGGAAAACTAGCACCCATTAATAAAATTTTACAAGGTAAAATCTAATCTCATTTCCAAGCAACCAATTTACAAATGAGCTTTTCTGTTACAACCCATTCATAAATTAAGGACTGCCCCCATGGTGACTACATACATGGTAACTACAAAGCGTCTCTGAGATTAGTAGATCTTTAAATATACGTATATATTTAAAGCATATGTATGTGTGTGTGTGTGTGTGTGTGTGTGTGTGTGTATGGATTTAAAGTTATTAACAACAATCCATGGATTCCTATGCATGAATGCTCAGTAGCTGTTAACCAGACTGCCTAATTTTCTACACCAGCCATCTGTTTAGAAGTACTAGAGCGTAAGAGCTTTGGAGAAAATACAATCCACATTATTCTAACAATAGTCTCTTAGAAACTAGAAGAGGAAGAGATAACAGTTAATAAGACTAGAACACCCAAAATTTATAAAAGGCTAGTATTCTTTCCAGATAAGGATCTTTTTTGGCAACAGCTATTAGAGAACCTGACAGGCTGAACCCTCACCATTTTGAGACAAGGATAGAGAGAAAGAGATACAGATAAAGAGAAAGAGATTGACATTTAATGGGAGCTATCAAACACATGGAATATCAGTAAATTCCTGGCTCATTACAAACATACAAATACATCAAAGTGACTTCTATACGGCAAAAATAGAATCCTTAACAAAAAACCCTAAAAAGTACATAACAAACAATTATTTCTGAAGGAGGATGAAAATGAATTGCCAATCAAAACGTGTCCTAGCCAGGTCCCAAAGAGGGAGGGGCAGAAGAACCAAGCTGGAGCCTGCCACTCTGCCCACCAAGAGAGAAAGGAAGAGAACTGGCACACTCAGATCAACAGGAAGGAGAAACAGAGGGGTTAAGAATAACCAAGAAGGCTCCCACCCAACTGCCCACCAGGAAGAGGGAGAGAAGATGAAGAGAGCAGAACTAAGATGTCTATATTCTCAGGTCCAACAGGAAGGAGAGAGTGTCAGAAAGAAGGGGAAGCAGCCTCAGAAGACCCATGTGTCCATATGTGCTGAGTACTACTTGCATTTAAGTAAGGTCACATGCTAGGATCTAGGACTCACCAACTCTGCCCTCTTGAGAAGAGGAGGCAACATTGTCCCTTTGCATTCTAAGTTCTCCAAATCTGAAGGTCAGCATTCTTTCCTTCCCAAATCAGTTTTGAGTCAAGAGGGTCCTGCCCTATTAGTAAACAGAAAACCATCTCCTCAATTGACTTAACATGACTGCTTGAGAGCTCATTGATTTTCCTGGGTAACGCCAATTGGGGGAAAAGGTAAGCTATTCTGGTTCACTATCCAAATTTCTTGTAGGTTACTTGGTACCAGCTATTAACGCAAGAGTGCCATGAATGGCTACTCAGACAAATTATCTAACAAAAACATCTATGAACAATCAATAAAGTAACTGCAAAGAAGAAAATAGTGGAGAAATAAAATGTCAAGAATTTGAAACAAGAGATGAAACATTAAATAAATCTGGAAATATCAAGGACTTTGGTTGCTGCAGGGTTTTAACCAGACTGCCTAATTTTCTAGGGTTTTGGTGCAGGGTCGTTGCAATTGGCCTGTATTGATGCAAATTCCTCATATCAGTTAAACTTGTCAAAGTTTGATGCTTATAGGTAGTCAAAGGGTGGTAAATCAAATCCGAGCTTTAGTCCTAAAGCCACTATGACCCACTTTAGAAGTAAGGGTTTATTTAGTGGCAAAATAATGTTGGCTTCTTGACATCAGTAAGAATGGATTAGAAGGAAGCCAGAGTATTCTACACCTTGATACCATAGCCAAAGGCACAACATGTTAAAACAGAATGATACATTAAAAAGAACCCTGGATCTATGGTTGAAGGACCTACCACTTGCTACTTGTATGTCCTTGGCAAAGTCACTTACCTTCTCCAGGCCTCAGTTTCCTCCTTGGTAACATGAGGTTGAAAAAGATAACCTCTAATATCCTTTCCAATACTAGAATTTATCATTTATGTTGTCCCTGGATAGAGCCAAAGATTTGATGTAATAGTCAGTATTACAGGTTTTTAACTCCAAGTTTGGCTTTTCATCTCTGTTCAACAGAGCCTATCCTTGACTTTGCTCTAAACTCGCTACTTTAGTAAGCTCTGAAATGGCTTCTGCCATTCTATTCATCCTCTGAGAAGTACCCAATTCTTCCAAGGAAGAATTAATATCCACAAATCATACACAGATCATTGGAAAGAATACATTAAAATAAACTTCAAAGAAAGCTGGGTTTTATTTATGAAAATAAATCATATTTATTTTCCATTTCTATAATAATTTCAGTAAAACAAATTTCCCATCCTACAGATAAGTAACAAAAACAATGGTTAGATTAAAAGCCAATTCCTCCCATCTCCACTACTATCTGTACCACCACTAAGCCAAACCCTCCGTCACCCCCCAGTTTCACCTTATTCTAATCCTTTAGAAAAGGAGAATTGACTATCTTTGGGTAGTGGCTGGTATATTGTCTTTATCAAAAGTACATCTGGGGTAGGGATGGGGAAGAATAAAGGGAGTATCATGGGAACAGTACTGGATTCTCGAGTGCCTAATTGATCTTCACTGCTTGTCAGTGGCATACTGGAGTTCTGCCACTGTCTTTCCATTATTTCCATAGTACCATACTGCTGTAATATATTTTTCTATAATCTTCTTACAGCAACATATGACTGTAAAATTTTTATTATGTACCCCAGTTTGGAAACTTTCCAATGGAGATTTCAAGTGAAATTCAAATTTGGAAACAGAACTAATTTATTTTCATCTCAACTTTTAACCTTTTCAGTTACTTAGCATAGCTCAACTCTGACATATTTTCTGGGGTTGACCATTGCTATCATCTATTAGTATTTTCTCAGAATATGTAACATTTGTTTCAAGAACTCAGAGCCATAAATGTCAGAGGTTTTTCTTTAACTCTGTCCATGTCTTAAAAAGTCCCTTAAGTTATTTTTTTTTTTGGTTTTTGTTGGTTTAGGGTTTTTTGTTTGTTAGTGTGTTTGTGTTTTGAGTCCAGGACTCCGTGTCTCACCCAGGCTGAAAGTGTAGCCAGCACTAAAGGGTTGATCTCACTACTCTAATACTTAGGATTCACCATATTGGTGCTGAATATAGTAGGGAATAACTGATTCCAAACAGCTTTAGCTAAGGGGTGTCACAGCCAGCTAGAACAGATTCTCAAGAGCCACCAGCCTCAGTTTTCCTGGTAATAGAGATTCTGCCTGTCTCCTTAAATTGTTCTTCTTAATCAATTCTTCATCTTGTCCTAAACTCCATAGCTAGCTGTAGACTTCTACCACAAAAAATGGTTTATGTCTCTCAGTAAAGAGGATGGATTAGAATTTATTTAAGGTCTAAGTTTTGTGAAGTGCTTTCCACATATTATCTCATTTGATCCTCACAATGACTCTATGAGGTACGTGCTATTATTATCCTCATTTTCCAGATGAGGAAACTGAGGCTGAAAAAGGTTAAATGACTTAATCCAGGGGTCACACAGCTAGTAAGTGTCACAAGCAGTATTCAGACTCAAGTCTTCCTGACTTCAGGCCCAGTGCTCTATCATCTATGCCACCCTATTACAAAAGAAAGTTGTGTTGCTCTTAATATTTATTATACAACTAAATGCATATGAATAGCATGGTAGGAATTTCATTAAACCTCTCTTCATATTTTTTCCACTATCTTAAGGGTCCTACACAAAAAAAATCCTAATATATACAATGAGAATTTTGCCTTGGGAAAATATACTATTGTAGAAGCTTTCCGAAGTGCATTTGCTTTTAATAAATCTTGAATTGTCTTTACCTTTTTGTACCACGTACTAAGATAGGCACTATGGAGAAATTCCAAAATACTGGAAGAGAGAGTCCCCACTTACATGGGGTTAGTCATCTAGTTGAAACAAGAGGCACAGACATGAAACAGTTAAAGAATGCTATGGGGGTTGGGAAAAGGGGTAAGGAGAAAAGAGTCATTAAGCTTCTTTAATTTCCTTTCTCTTCAAATAAAAAATTATCTGAATCTTCATTCATCTTCTTTTTCCTTCCTTTTTCAGAGGAAATATCCCG
The DNA here is from genome assembly GCF_900497805.2 of Vombatus ursinus. Lineage (NCBI taxonomy): Eukaryota > Metazoa > Chordata > Mammalia > Diprotodontia > Vombatidae > Vombatus > Vombatus ursinus. Next base: position 37,034,480 of record NW_020954556.1, on the reverse strand, counting down.
TCTCCTTTACAAAGCTAATTCTTATACCCATTTCCTTGATGCTTTCCCCTTCTACCCTCTCCTGAATGTCAACATATCAAATATCCCCTTTCACCCCTCTATCTTTAATCTAATTACTCTCAGCTGGCTCCTTTCCCTATGAGTATAAATATTATCAAGGCTCCCTTATTATTTTTTTAAAATATACTTTTGTTTAATTAAATATTTCCCAATTACATGTTGAAAAATTTTAACAATCATTTTTAATATTTTGAGTTCCAAATTCTCTTCTTCCACCCGCTCCCCTCTTTGAGAAGGCAAGCAATTAGATATTGATTAAACATATGAAGTCATTATCTGCATATTAAGGGCTCCCCTATTACTAATAGAAAACAATCTTCCCTTGATGCTACAACCCCTAGACGTTAGTATCTTTGTTCCAGTTCTTTACTTCTGACTGACAAGGTCCTGTAATCAATGGCACAGGCATGCCCTTAGGATGAAAGAGTGGCTCTTGGAAGTATTCTTAGGGACAGAACCTATGTGTTGACACTGGGAACATTTTTCACTACAGCCAAAATCTGAATTTAAAATATACACGGTTCCCAGATAGGGAGCAGCATGGCCAACGATGATGATGACTAGGGCAATGACAACCACAAACACCCCGAAGACATATACATACCATGACTGCCATACTCTTGTTCCCAGGTGGAAAAAATTTCCAGGTGGATGACAACTAGCAAAGTACAGAAACACAAACAAAAGGGTCTCAATTACAAGTCTCACTTGGCTCTTGCTCTCGCTCAATTCTTATGGATAATTTCTTTGCAAACTATAGACAATTTACTGAAAATACATGAACCATAATCATTCAACTCCCTACCCTTAAATACACTGCCTATTGCATCCCTAAGGAGTGCTGATAACAATCAGCCAGAAACTCAACCCAAATACTCTCCATAACCACTGGCAGAATTGTCTGTCCCATGGGGAGCCTTCTTTGCATGGTTCCACCTCCCACCACCTCACTCTACTATGCTTCTTTCTTGTAGTATGCTGATACATTCCATCTCTCTACCTCCCTTTATCACCAGACTTCTAAAAAAAATTAAATAAATAAAAGTCTATACTTCCATTTCCTAATCCCACTCTTCTGTGTCTTACAATGAATCTCCCATCACCACTAAGAGGAACAAAAGATTGCCATCTTCACAATCAACCACGACCAGGTCTAGTCACTAAATCCAATCACCTGTTCTCAATCATCATTCTGTTTGATTTTTCTGAAGCATTTGACACTGTTGACTGCTTTTTCTTTAAACTCTGCTCCCTTGGCTTCCATGACTCCAAACTATATTAGGTTGCTGTTTTTTTCCGCTTTTCTCTCTGGCTTCTTTCCTATTCCTTTTTCTCTTCTAGCTCTCTAAACAAATGGGCTCTCCAAAGTTCTCCACTCAACCTTTTCTTCTTTCTATATATACTTTCTCCATTAATAATGTCATTCATTCCCATGGCTACAACTATAACTTGAGCAGCTAACCCTCAAATGTATACCTCTCATCCCAACCTCTTCTGAGTTCCAGACTTCCATTTCCAACTGCTCGCTGGACATCTCCTTGTAGCTTCCACTGACATCTCAAACTCAGTATATTTAAAACTAAATAGTATTTCTGTTGAGAAGATGTAAGGCACAGTGGAAATTATGCTGGATTTTGAATCAGAAGACCTATGTTTAATTTTACTTCTGACATTTGTTTAATTAATAATAGCTAACATTTGATGATAATAATAATAATAATAACATTTTTAATAAAGTGGTTACTAAGTGCCAGGCTAAGTGCTTTACAACTATTATCTCATTTGATCCTCACAACAAATCTAGGAGGTAGGTGCTCTTATTATATCTATTTTAAGGAAATTTGAGGAAATTGTTTTTATTTGAGGAAACCGAGGCAGTCAGTGGCTAAGTAACTTGCCCAAGATCACACTGGTAGTAAGACAGCTAAGCAGGGGAGTGGATAGAGAGCTGGAGCTGGAGTCAGGAAGAACTGAGTTCAAATCCTGCCTCAAACACTTATTAGCTGTGTGACTTTGGACAACTTATTTAATCTATATTTGCCTCAGTTCCTTACCTGTAAAATATATAAGATGGTCCTAAGTTCCCTTCCATCTCCAAATCTATGATCTTCAAAACTACTTATCTGTGGCAAACTCTGGACTCAGAGTCAGGAAGAGTGGCTTTCAATTCCCACCTTAAACAATGACCAAATGTATGGCCCTTGTAGAATCATTTAATCTCTGAACCTCAGCTTCCTCATCTATAAAATGGGGATAATAACAGCACCTTCCACCCAGGGTTGTTGTGAGAATGAAATGAGTAAACAAATATAAAGTTCTTTGCAAGCCTTAAACTACTGCATAAAGGTATACTATTATTATGCATGTGTCAGTGATATTATCATCTTCCCAGGCAGTCACCCACATTTGGTATTCTACACATCATTCAAAGACTCACTCAACAACCTTGAATGAGGTCACCCTCCATCCCCTAGCAAAAGTAAGCTTGCTCCTCTATGTTTTCCCATGGAATTGATTTCTATCTGTTGCCTATAACACTTCCTACAGACTGCACTGTATTTCAGTTATTTATGCTCCTGTACTACCTTCCCTACTAGAATACAACATCCTCAAGGACAAGAACCTAGTCTGTTCAATTTTTTAAATTGGATCTGTGTTTTTATCAGTATGTTCCTTTTATTAGTGAGTTCCTGATAAGGAATTTCTTCTACCAATGCAGATCACTGCCTTTTCTGCAATTTTTACCGCCTTAGAGAGTTACCTGGGTCACTAAGATAAAAATAATAATAGCCAACATTTCTATAGAGCCTACTATGTGTCAGGTACTATGCTAAATACTTTATAATTATTATTGCATTTGATCCTCACTACAACCCTGGGAGATAGATGCTGTTATTATTATCACCATTTTACAGTTGGGGAAATTGAGGCAATCAGAGGTTAAGTGACTTGCCCAGGGTCAAACAGCTAGTAAATGGGTAGGGCTGGATAGGATTTGAACTCAGATCTTCCTGATTCTAGGCCTAATACTATGCCCCCGAACCACCTACCTGCCTCTAAGAGATTAAGTAACTTGTCAAGCATCACACCGTTAGTGTATGCCAGAGACAAGACTTGAATTTTAGGGCATCTTGACTCTTGGGGCTAAATCTCTTCTTCTCTGACTCACTCTTTGGTTTGTTCCACCTATGCACCAGCTGCCTTGCCACCCCTGAGCACAACTCCAGGCTGAGGCCTGCTCAATTCTCAGTGAGCCCGTACCTGAAATCATCATCGCCTCAGAAGCCCCAGCCCCACTACTGCATTCCCTTCAGGGTCACTCTCTGGTCTGTCCCACCTCCACATTGGCTGTGTTCTCACTCTCCCTCCAGCATTCAACACCCCTTTATGTGTTGTGTTCCCCCTTTAGAATGTAAGTATCTCGAGAGCCGACCACTTCGTTCAAATGCCAAAAGTATGTTTGCCTAAAAGACTATTTCACAGAGAACTCACACAAAGCAAGTCCTCACGTGAAGGTCAGAAGAAGCGATGAAAGGACACTCTCAAGGTCTCTGTAGAAAACTTTCAAATTGATTTCGTGACATGAGAGACACTGGCACAGCATCACCCAGCATGGCATGCCATCATCAAAGAAGGTGCGATAGACTCCATGAGTAAAGCAGGATTGAAGTAGCTCAAAAGATTCGTGAGATGTGCAAATTTAGAGACATCTCCACTCCAAATGTTCATATGCTCTATTTGTGCCTGACCTGTGGTAGAGCCTTCTGAGTTTGTATTGGTCTGATCAGCTACAGTTGGACACACTGTACTTTGACCCCAATATAGTGAAGTCATTTTGGCCCTCACTGAGAACAAAGGACAACAACAAACCAACCGACCTTGAGAGCAGAGACTTCTTGTTTTCTTGGTTTTGTCGTCTCATATCCCCAGTGCCAAGAACAATGTGTGGCACTTAATAAATGTTTTGTCTATCTATCTATCTATCTATCTACTTATCTATCACCATTTTATCTTCACTACACACTGCCTTGTTTATCTGCATATCCCAACAAAATCTTGCACAATGCTTTGCACGTAGTTCTTTCTATTAGCTCAATAAATGTTTGTTAAATTTGACTAAAAGAACCTCTTTTGGGCAATAAAGATGCCATGGATAAGGTAGGCTTTGAATAGAATTTAGACTAGTGGAGAGGAGTGAGAAGGGTATTCTGTTTGAAGGACTAGCATAAGCAAAGAGACAGAGATAGGAATGAGAATAGCATGCATGAAAGACAGTAAGAGTTTAACACAGAGGGTCCATTATGGAGTACCCTACATTTTCCTCCTCCAAATCACCCTTCACACAACTACTGGTTTAATCTTACTTATGCATAGATCTGGTCATATCACTCCTCTACTCAAAACCCTCCCATAGCTCTCTAGTATTGTCTACTAAATTGAGTTCAGACGAGGCCCTCTGTGATCTGGTGCCACTTGACCTTTTTCACCATTACTTCATATTACATACTTCTCCATATTCTATAGCCAAACAGCATGCTATATGCTTCATTAATAAATGTTTGTTGATTGGATGATAATAAATTTGAATGTGTAAGATGGGAGCTGTTAAGAGAGAGAGAGAGACCTTGAATAACATGTTCTGGGGTTTGGATTTTATTCAATAAAATTATAGGTCTATGTTGGGGATGTGGCTTAATGACCTTTGACTTTTTCCCCCTCCATTAAAATTGACTTATTTTTGTGCTAAATGAAACTTTCTAATAATTTGAATGCTCCAAAAGTGGCATAGATTGCTTCAAAAAAAAAAATGGTAGGGCCCTCCTCTTCGGAAGTCTTCAATCACAGGCTAGATAATGAGTTGTTGGTTACGTCGCAGTGGGGATTCCTTTCAGATATAGCTTGGACCTTCCAATTCTAATTCTGTGATTCTGTGAAATACCTGTTTGCTTATATAAGAGTTATTAAATTGGTTATGCAAAAGAAAATATGCTTTGGGGTGTGGGTTGATTTTTTTCTAAGACTGGATATCTACTGGGAGAGTAGCGCATTGAGCAGAACCCCTACGGAGAATTCATGGGAAAACATGGAAAAGAATCACTCAGGTTGGGCTGAAATGGATGGTTGGTCATATATACATACTTACACACATACATACATGCATACATACATGCATACACACATATATGCTCCAAGATCTCATCAAATACATACATACATATATGTATATCTCTTTTTGTTGGAGGGAATGTCCAGTTCTGTGAGATCATAGATGCATGCATTTGCCTATAGGGAAAGGGAATATGGAAGGAGGTAGCAGATTTGTACCCAGATGAAAAGTATGAGCTGCTGATCAGTCTACAGAGGGATTAACATGACCTGAAGGGTCAAGCAGCCAGTCAAGAAGTATGCAGGACATAAGAGCAATCACCCTAGGAATTGTTATGGTTTGGTGTGAACGTGTACTAGGTAGATGAATACTGTAGTAGCAAGTGTGCTCTAGCTTACTATCCCAGAGCCAGGCTACTGTATCTTCCCTTCAGAGCCCTATGGAGTTTGGGGGTATCTTCTATAATGCCTTCATACCCAATGATTACGTTCCCATCACTGTTAGGTTCTGGTAACTAATGCCCCAGTTGCATTTAACCACTTGACATTGATTAGCTTTTTAAAAATTACTTTTTATTGCATCAGTTAGCTTGCACAAAGGGATACTTACTTTTAAATTATAGCAAGGACAAAAGTAAGAACATTTTCTCCCCAACACCTAAGGGGCATATTCTTTCCTATCTAGCCTCAGTCTCTGAAAGGAAGAGGCTCACACTTAGCTCATCTTCCAAGTAACATTGGTCCCACTGAGTTCACATTCAAATTTGGCATTGCTGATGGATGAGTTCTGCTTCTAACTGGGCTAGGTTCTGAAGGGCCCTCCTCAAGGCATCACTTCTGGGCTACCTTCAAACCTGCATGGACCTGGAAGCTTGTCCTCTTGACCTTTTGAACTCACAAGGTGACGGTCCTTCACCGAAAACCAAGGAACAAACACTTGAGGCAAGCTAAGAGCCCAGGATCTTATTCACAGGTCACACGGCAGCAGAGGGGAAATGGCCCAAGGCCCCAACCTTTCCAGCATTATCTCTCTCCGATGTAGTTTAAGAGTGAGTAACTGTGGGGCAGCTAGGTGGCACAGTGGATAGAGCACTGGCCTTGGAGTCAGGAGGACTGGAGTTCAAATCCAGTCTCAGATCAGATACTTGATGCTTACTAGCTGTGTGACCCTGGGCAAATCACTTAACCCTAATTGCCTCGTAATAAAAAATCTAAACAAAAAAGAGTGAATAACTAGGGGACCTAGTCTCTTTTTTGCAGGCACTCCCAATTTTGACTACATAGCGAATTGAAAAGGCTTCTCCTAACCATGTGGTTAGTAGACCAGAACCAGTTACAGAATGTCTACGCATGCTCCAAGGCATCAAGTCACTTGCATTACTCATCATTACACAATGAGAGGGAAGGGAAGAAGCAGGTAAAGTCCTTTTGAGGCTGAGCTACATCTGCTTTATAACTGAATTCTAAAAACCTCTGAGCATTTTACACTGTGACCTCAGGGGCCACTACCATTGGCGGGTCAAGAGTATAGTAGGGAAAAGAAACATCATGGTACATTCTTGGTGAAATGATGCACTGACCATACTCAGGAGAGGTCCTCAAAGGCTTTTCCACCTTGGTCATGCCTCCTACTCCTCCAACAGCAAGAGCAGGCCTACTCACTATAACAATCACTTCCACAGCAGCTGCTATAGCCAGGGAACTCAAAGGCATTAGGTAGAATGAGCATTGCTGGGGTATCTCTAGGCAAAACTGGCTAATAGAATTCTCTGGTGAGTTTTGGCGTTATTGTGAGGGGCTCACAAATCCAGATGTATGCTAAGCATTGTCATTTTATATTAATTTCTCTCCAAAAAATATGCAGCATGAATAATGGTTTTTGTGTCAAGAGTTTCATATTTATAAATCCTTTATAAATATTATATTTATAAATCCTTCATTTGTGTCTAAGAGATTTTTTTCTTGTGGCCTTCTGGGATGAAATCTGGCCTTTTCTTTCCTAAGATATTTTTCCAGGACTGGATCAGCCAAGTTATTAACTTTCAAATTTCATGGGGCATCAAATGTACTTTCTCACTGATAGCATTACTTGCTTTTAAGTGATTATATTCTTTCATCTGTCCTCATTTTATTGGCTTTATATTGAGAGCTAGGAACACATTGTTATGTATTTTGGATAGTGGACAATAAAACTGCTTTTGAATTTTTTAAATTGCAACTGCTCATGCTTGGAGACTTAATTTCATATCAATAATGAATCCCAAATTCCAGACTTTTAGTATACCCAGGATAGTTCTCTTCCTACCTTATCAATTTCTAAGAGATATTTTGATAAGAATACTCAATAGAACAATTAGGATATTCCAGAATCATCTCTGGGATTGTAGTAACCTTAAATAAGCTCTAGTATACTGATTTTTACAACACACAAAAAAATTCTATTTTTATTCTTTGGATTTTATATTTATATATTTTAACAAATCCAGTCTCAAGATATTTACTAGCTATGTGACTCTGGGCAAGTCAGTTAACCTCTGTTTACGTCAGTTTTTTAATCTATAAAATGGGGATGATAATAGCACCTACTTCCCAGGGTTGCTGGTAGAATCAATGAGATAATAATTACAAAGCACTTACCTCAGTACCTGGCAAATAGTTACGTGCTATATAAATGTTAGCTATTATTATTATGGGGAGCTAAGTGGCTCGGTAGATAGAGTGCTGGACCTGGAGCCAGGAAGACTCATCTTCAGGTGTTCAAACTAGTTGTGTGACCTTGGGCAAGTCACTTAACCCCACATGCCTCAGTTCCTCATCTGTAATATGAGCTAGAGAAGGAAATGGCAAGCTACCACAGTATCTTGCCAAGAAAAACCCCAAATGGGGTCACAAAGAGTTGGACATGATTGAACAACAATTATTATCATTATTACTCAGGTCTGTCCCATAAAACTATAAGGTGCCTGATAGTTTTTTTAACATTAAGATTAAGATAATGGTCAAACTTTTATTAAAATCAATTCCATCTACAGACAAGATAGGTCAGAGTTGGATTTAGATTCAAGGAGGTTTTTTCTTTTACATTTGCATTTTTAAATTTTTATTTATTTTATTTTTAATTTATGAAATAAAACAAGCATTTCCATAACAGTATAATTTTTTAAAAAGATGACTGCACTGCAACTACAAATCTATTATATACAACTTGCTATTCCTTTTAAATACATAATAAAATTATCATGTAAATTTATTTTTTTCTCTCTTTTTTCTTCCCTTCCCCCCTTCTGCCCTAGAGATGGCTACCATTAAACACAAGTATATAAAATCATTCTATACATACTTCTATTTATCAGTTCTTTCTCTGATTGCAGATAGCATCTTCCTTCATATGTCCTTTGTAGTTAATTTGGGCATCTATAATAGTATTCGGCTTTTGCATGTTTATATAAAAAGGTTGTAAATTGTATACTCTTAAGAACAAAACATTTAGACACTGTACACATTATCAAAAGTTCTAGCATGCAAACGAAGGGATGAACATCATTCTAAGTTCATTCTGAGGTTTATAATATGATTTCCATTTTTCCCTCCCAATTCTCAGGTACTCTTCTATTTGGCAATGAAATCTCAGTGATTTTAGCATGAATATTAGTAAAACTCTGGTGTTGGTGATGACGAAACCATACAGATGTTGCCCAATATTCCACTAGTGCTGTTTGTTGAGGCAAAGACTCATTAAGATAATTCTCCTTCTTTTTGACCCTGAGTTCAGCTACCAAAAGATGAAATCAAAATAAAAGATTTGTCAAGGTAAAGCTATAACCAGGGAGGTGAACTTGACCTTCAGGTACAAGGTCAGATCCCTCCACCTAGTTCAGCTCTCATTTTCATGGCTGCGTCCATCTAGGGAAGTTACCATGTATTCTAGCCACCAATGAACTACTTCTGTCTTCATCAGGACTCTAGGAAATGCTTCGTTTTCACCTGCCCAGCTGGAGGAGCTTCCAGAGCAGCCAATCCTTTTAGTCTTGGCCCATTGTTAGTTTAAAGGACTGGAATCTGGTGTATTACGTCTATTCCTCCTCCTCAAGCCCTGGGACTTCTCTAGCAGCATGGGTTCCACTTCCACTTCTATCTTCAGGGACAAACTGCACCTGAGAGCTTTTCTCTCATAATGTATAGTTTCGTGAATATAGGTTTTCTGCACCTATTGCTTTGAAATCTAAATGCTGAAACAAGCTGACCCTGGAACCAGATATAAACATTGTAGGACCACTGTGCCTCACACCAATCACTCTCTGGGCTAGCTTTCTCACTTCAATCTGTCCTTATGTGGTCAAGTTTAGGTACCCACAGAAGGTCCACCAAGTGATAGCACTCAAATTCTTTCAGGGTTCTAAGGGTAAAACTGGGAAGAGAGTAAGAAAACACTCATCTTACTCACCACTTTAGTATTTGAGCCCCCACAAGTGTGCTTCCATCTATATAAGAAGCAACTCACAATAATGAAACTTGCAGATATTAAACATAACCATCTAGTTAGCACTAAGGGGAAAAGTAATGGTAATGTCACAAGCACTCATATATTAAAGCAAATGCATGAATTTAACCTGAGTTTTCCATCAAGGAATTCAGTATCTGTGGAGATACTGAACACACACACATAACTGTATCAGGGAAGAATATGAGGGAGGAAATCTCAGGTGCTCAGGGTAACTCACAGCTTTGAATTATGGGTTTTGAGGTCACCAGTCCATTCAGGAATGTACACACCACATGAAGCTGATTCTCTGCTAACTGCTTATCTGCGGGTCCTCACCAATCTCCCTGACATAGCCCTCCTGTCAACCATCTCCACCCTAAAAAACATGGACTCCAAACTTGGCTCCTCCAACTCTGATAGGTGAGCTTTGTGCCTTATCTTACTGGGACTCAGGCCTTGAAGATCTCCTCAATGTCTCCTTGCCATGCCCCCTCCCTGCTTTCTAGTACCTACCCATTTTATGGGTTGGCTTCCCTCATTAGAATGTAAGGGCAGAGATTGTCTTGCTTACTTGTATTTGTATTTCCAGCACACTGCCTGGCACATAAATGCTTAACGAATGTTCTAACTATCCAGTATATTAGCACAGTATATTAGACATAGAAAGCACTTAACAAATGTTTGCTGAATTTGGTTCTAGGTATTATAGTGTAGACTGGTAGTTAGAGCATCAGGAAGACCTGAGTTCAAATCTCATTTCAGATACTTACTTGCTGTATGACTTTAGGTAAGTCACTTAACAGAAGTTTTCTGTTTCTCAGTTTCTTCATCTGTAAAGGGAAGGGGTGAGACTCAATGACCTCTAAAGCCCCTTCTGGGTCTAAAACTGTGATTCTATAATCCTAGATACAAAGGTAAATGACAGGTAACATTTACTCTCAAAGAGTTTAACTTATTTGGGATAACAGCACATTTGTGATAACATTGCTTATTATTAGTGACAATTAAAAACTGGAAACTACATGCCCAACAATTAACATAAAGACAAATATGAAACATTCAGACAAAGGTGGAAAGCTTTAAATGAAGAAATGTAAAATGAAGAAAGTAGGACAAGAGAACCACACTCTCAATGCCTATTGCTGTGCCTAAGCAAGTCATTTAATCTATGAGCCTCCATTTCTTCATCTGTCAACTGAAGATGAGTATTTTTGTTGATTAGCTGTTTCATTCATGTTCGACTCTCTGTGACCCCATTTAGAGTTTTCTTGGCAAAGATATTGGAGTAGTTTGCCATTTCCTTCTCCAGCTCATTTTACAGATGAGGAAATGGAAGCAAACAGGGTTAAGTGACTTGCCCAGGGTCACAAAGCTGCTAAGTATCTAAGGCTGGATCTCAGGTCTTCCTGAGTCCATACCCAGTATTCTATCCACGATCACCTAGATGCCCCAAGGACAAGAATACCTGAAGTACTTACTGCATAGTATTCTTGTGGGGCTCCAGTTAAATAATGAATTTTAAGCACTTTAAGCAAATCTTAAAGCTCAATATGGATATCAAATATTATTATGTTGCCAGCCTTTATTTACAACTTACAGGGGCATTGACAGGGATATCTTGAGGAGCTAAGGTTCCTACCTGCCAGCTAGTTGGGGGGGAGGTTTTCCCAACATCCCCTAAATTCAGAGGTAGGGGAAATCTTGCCCCTGCCCTTGAACTTGAATGATCTTCTAGAAGGGAAAGGCAAGAAATGCCATCTCCTCCAGCCACATTGAATTTAAGGTGAGCCTTCCCCCCACCCCACTTCAAGAATTAGGAGAATGTTGTAAATCACATCCCTAACCATGAGCAAAGTTTCTGTATCAATGCCCCTGTGGACTAGGCCAAGAGGCAGATTATATCCACAACCACATAACAAAGTCACCATCTAGAGACAATCAATCTGTGGCCAAATACAGCAGTCTATGCCACACCATCACAGTTAAAGGGTATGACTTCTCCTTTCTGTTAACAATGGATAGACTGTTTGAGGGAAATGTACTTAGGAATGGTGTTTGTTTGGGTATTTGTCGAGGAGTGTCTGTTGTGTCAAAATTAAACGTATTAATAAAATTAACATGTAGCATGAAAAAAATAAAATGAAATATAGTAATAATTATAATAATTTTAAATCCTTTTATTTATTTATGACAATGGGAAAAGTCATTACATAAAATAGTGCACGTTTTATTTTTCTTTGGTTCGTGGGTTGCCATGGCCAAAACATTCGGCATCTAGAGTCCAATCTACTGTAATGAAATGAATGTACTTAGAGCTGTACTTAGAGCTAGGCCGGTCCTTGTCCAAAAGACCTAGTACATCATCAGGATGATAATCAAAGCCTTTCTTAGTAGTATGTAATCTATAATTATATTCTGCCAGCATAGTTTTCAAGAACTCCAAATCACCTCCATGCTATGATGAGGCATAAAGGTAGGGTTTTCTCCTCCACATACCCATGAAGTTATCAAAAACATCTAAATGTGATGAAACTCAATGATGCTAAGAAGATGTGGAGGAAATAGTTATATTCCTAGATTGCTGGTAGGATAGCAAATTGGTGGAATTTTTTGGAGGACACAACAAAAGTTACAAAAATAATCATTGCCTTTGACCCAATGATCCCATTTTTTAAATGCACCCTGAAAGAGTTGTTTTTAAAGAGCTATTAAAATTATTTATGGCTATGTTATTTGTATTGCAAAAAAGAGGAAAAAATCTAAATGTACAACAGTTGAGGAATGGCTAAAGAAATTATGGGATATCAATGTCATAGAATTATATTACATATATTAAAATAATAAATGTAAATGATATAAAAATTATAAATGTCTTATAAATGTATCTTTAGTTGGTTTTATATCTACGCCTATATAAAAAATGTTAACAATTAAATAGATTCATATCAAATTTTAAAAATATATAGTTCTGTATTGTTGTTGTTGTTTCAGTCATGTCTGACTCTCCATGACCCCATTTGGGGTTTTCTTGGACAACAGACATGAATCACCAGGTTCACACTGAGTGCAGTTGGACAGGACCTTCCAGAGCTTGGCTCTGCTGAAAGAATCTTCTGGAACCAAGGGCTAGCACCAGTCCATGATAAGGCATCAGAGAACTCCTATGGAGGAGCACATGTGATCCCTTCTACTAAATGAGATGAGATCTTAAAAATCCCACTCTAGCCTTATCCCTGGTCCCCCTTCTATCTCGGTAAGTCACATTGTTATGGCTCTGCTATCACACCATCCACATGCATCAGCGTAGTTGTGGAAATTTCCAATGACTACATGAAGTGAATTAACAGCTGAATACAAAATAAAGGACAAGGAAAAACCTGTCTGGGAACAGGAAACAATGTTTTGTAGTTTCTGCAAAATCATTATTCTTAAAAAACTAAATAGTTTAAAACTGAAAAAATAGATCATTATCAATCAATCAATCAGCAAGTATTTATTAAGCACCTATCAAGTGACAGTGACAGAAGTGAGACAGTCTCTGCCCTCAAGGAACTTACATTCTAACAGACAATACATGTACATATAGAAATAGATACAGAATATTTGTAAGATAACTACCAAGTGTATGAAACATACAAGTTACGTTTTGGCACTGAGGTGGTAAGTGGATAGCGCACTGGACCTGGAGTCAGGAAAACCTGAATTCAAATCCTCCCGTAGACACTTACTAGCTCTGTGACCCTGGGCACATAATCAGTCTGCCTTTTACGATGAAATTCTTCATCTCAGAAATGAAGATAATAATAGCACCCACCTTCCAGGGTTATTGTGAAGATTAAATAAGATAATACTATCAAAGTACTTTGTGAGCCTCAAAGTATTATTATGAATGCATACTACAAGAAAGTAGAGTTATAAAAAATAGCTAGATATTATTTAATTGCTTTTAGTTTTTTTTCCATAGGGCTCTTCAGCATCCAAGTACTATTGCACATTAAACCTCATGTGCATTTCCATGGAGCCGGTAGAAGGAAAGGTGACTCACTGGTCCACAATTTGGAATGTAATGGCACTCCCATCTAAAGCAGCTCTTAGAAACATTAGCTGTGAAATAAACCTTGCTCCATTGTCCTAAAGGATGGGTGTCACCTCCATAGCAGATGTGCTCCTGAAAAAGTAAACTGAATTTTTACAAATGGGATCATTTTAAATATTCTAGTGGAACTTGCTATTTAAAGGACTTTTTATAGTAAGTTCTCTTGTGTAGTTAATTTACCTGTTCCTTTAAAATTGGATTTTCATCTATTGAATTTGCCTAAAATGGAGCTTCTCCATTTCCCTTCTTGCTAGCAATGCCCATTAAGATCTATTAAACACCCTTTAGGAACAAATATTGCTCCCTTCACACAAGCATTATTTCACTGCCTGTTGTATAATCATTTAACTTACTTGCACAATTCTCAGATTCACTAATGGAGTTGTTCCTCTCCCTCTCCCCACCCTGACATGGGGCAATATAGTAACAAACTTTGGGGAAATGTAGGAGAGGAAATAATTTGTTTGATTAAAATGGAGGAAAATTGCTATGTTAAAAATGGAAGCTACAAATTTGGAAATTCCTTTCCATGGTGAAACATGGACACCAAAAGCCTTCAAGGAATCACGTATGCCAGCTGTAGCCCAAACCCAAACCTCTGTTTGTATAGAGTCGGTGTTTGTATTCAAAATTGCCTATGTTTCTTCATTTCCCATTTCATTCTTTTCTTCATTTCCCTCCCCGCACTTAGGCTTGTCCTTTCATGGCTTACTTTATTTGCCTTCTCTTCCTGCACATTCTTCCACACTGTCCCTGGGCCAAAAATAGATTTGACTGTTTTCAAACATTGTTCCCCCTGAAGCTCCTCTTTGTGAAGCCAGTCAGTGATAACCCCCTATGGAAAGCAAGCAGACGGGAGGAAACAGAGGAACAGATAAGCACTTATGGCCTGGTACAGAGGTACTCAATAATATTTGCTGAATGAATTAGAACTAAACCTCAAAGACTGTGCTTTTTTATCCATGGAATTTTCCTTCTTTCTCTTTAAGCTTCCTATCTTAGAGATTTATGTAAACAGAACCTGTCACCTTCTCTGTCTTCCATATATCCACCCCTAATACTCAATGAATTTAAATACCCATTCAAAAATTCACTTCTTAAAATACGAGTTATATATCCACACATCCATAAATATACAAGTAGACTGTCCCTTTGAAAGGATCTCTGTAGTGACCCTAAGTTAAGCCCATCTAGAGAAAATTCATCTCACTTTTATTTTCTGAAAATTTCTTGACTTTTTTTTGAAGTTCACAAGTCAATTTGTTTTGCACAGAAGTTAAGTAATTCTACTGCTTTTTCCCACCTTCAAGGCTCTCCAATGGGCACAATATGTGGTTGAGAAACAATTTTTTGCATAACTGACTTACACAAAATAAAAAATAAGGTGGAAATTCAATACACAAATGAGAGTGGCCTGGGTCTATAATTGTTTCACACAGTATCAACTAAAAAAACAAAAATAAGAACTCTGCTTGCAATTGTATTGATACAGATTGTTAATTCATTTGTCTCCTATAGGAACAGAGTTGATTAATTGTAAAAGGGAGTCTGTTTTTATCCACTTTGGTTCTATTTTCCTCCTCACTCTTCCCTCAAGTAATAGAAATTAGCATTTATATAGTGATTTATGGTTTTCAAAGTGTTTTATATATGTTATCACAATAACCCTATGAGGTAGGTGCTATTATTATTATCCTCATTTTAAAAATGACTTGCTCAGCTATGTGTTTGAGGCAGGATTTGAACTCAGGACTTCTTGATTCCAAGTCTAGTGCTCTAGCTACTCACTTACATTACCTCCAAATGCTTTATTCTTCCTCGTGTATAGGTACTTTATGTCCATCTTCATGATGATCATCAAACTCAGCAGTATAGTAACCCATTTCAAGCTCCACTGAAAGGATTAATTATGTTGTTTTCCATTCCCTTCCACCCCTACCTTTCCCACCTGCATGAAATATAGACTCTGGACTACATAGAGTGTAAACTTCTTGAAGGTAGGGACTGTGTCATTCAAATGCTTGACTATTTCATCTTTTGTCTTTGTAGCCTAATTATTTAGCATAATGTCTTGCACATAAGGGGTGCCTAATAAAAGTTGGTTGAATTATACTGCATACAAGAGACTTATTAATCTAGGAGTCCATTTGAATTAGGTCAAATGCCTTAGAAAAAAATATATTTCTAAAAATCTAAACTAAAGTCATGGACATGAAGAAATCTAGCATGGCTACTCCCAAAAGAACTGTCTCATCTGTCAGCACAAGAAAAATTAAGGACAATGTTATCAAAATGGGAGACGCTCAACAATATGGGGTTTTCCGTTGCAAACAAAATAGGAAACATCAAAATTAGTGCACTTACTGAAGACAAGGTAGAACCAGAGTGCAACAGCATTCCTTCTGGCTTTCATTCTCAAAAGGTACATCCAAAATGTAATGAGGAACTTGAGATGTTGTACATGGAATTTCAATGACACCTTGGAAAACTTGGCTACGGTGCAGATGAAAATGGAAAAGTTGACATCAACCACTAAAGAAATCTGTAACCTAGAAAATTACCATCATGGAAAAGGAAATTATCAAACACCCCTTTTCCATACACGGCCCACTACCTATTTCTATGAAGTTTCCCATAAGCTTTCTGAAATGTACAAGAAGGAAATACTCCTCAAACACATCATTGTTGAAGAGTTCGCCCATGCTACAAACCAGGAT
This sequence comes from Vombatus ursinus, assembly GCF_900497805.2. NCBI lineage: Eukaryota > Metazoa > Chordata > Mammalia > Diprotodontia > Vombatidae > Vombatus > Vombatus ursinus. Next base: position 37,018,018 of record NW_020954556.1, on the reverse strand, counting down.
CTCATTTTAAGCTACTCATCTATGTGGTTGTACCAGCCCTATATTGAAAACAGCAGACTTGATGTGGAAAGCATGCTACGTGAAACTGGACATTGAGCATTATAATTTTTCCAAAACCATTTTTAAGTCCAAACTCCCAAAACCAGAATGAACCTCTCTTTCCAGGTCTTATGATATAAGCCCATTGCTGCCTCATACATTTCCTTCTGGAGTCACAGCTCTACTTTTCTTGCTTGCAGAATAAGTTGCTTCAATTCCACCTTATGTATCTCTTAATACCACTCTGGCAGTAACTTTTAAAGTTGATGCTAGTCATCCATTCAGTACCTGCTATTAAAACCATGACCCTTCTTATTTGACAAAAAATACTGGAAACACTGATCATATGTTTGGCAGAAAATGTTTAGATCAGTATTTATTTCCACAATAAGTTCCAAATGGATTTTCAGCCTACTGTTTAAAAAAAATAACAACCACACAATGGGGTGAAATCAAGAGAATGAAAGGAGGTGCCTTTCACAATTATAAGTAGGAGAATTCTAAACCAAAGGATAGAGGTGTAAAATTAAAATGCATGTATAAAAACAAAACCAAGAGAAACTAGATTGGGGAAAATAGTTTAATCAAGTAACAAAATAAAATCTGCTATAGGAAATCTATACAAAAATATGAGACTAAGAACCATTTCCTAGCTAAGTGTTCAAAAGATATGAACAAATGACCTTCAGAATTAAGAAATGCAATTAACAAACAAAATATTACAGGAAATCACTAAGAGAAAGGAACATTTAACAATACTGATTTCACCTCACATTAAATTGGCAAACATGAAAAAAAAAATTCAAACCAACAATACATACTGGTGGTAGAGCTTTGCACTGGTCCAACCATTACAACAATTTGGAATTTTTCAAGAAAAGTCACTAAACTATTTGAACTCGGTACAAGGCATATAACAAAATGAGGTCAAAGAGGGACTGAGGTGAAGGTGAGCTCCGTGTTACTAATGGCACTTCTTGTGGAAGAAATAAGAAATTTGAGTTACTCAGAAAAAACTAGGGAAGATTTGTATGAACTTACACAGAGTGAAGAAAGCAGCATCAAGAGACATGTTTCATGGAAAGAAAAATAGTAAAAAAAAAATTTCAGGTTAAGGTAAATAACTAATATTAATCAGAAGACTGATGGAACATGTTTTTTCTCTCAACAAGTTGATAGGGTTTTTTGGGTGTGGAATAGAATGTCAACAGTGTGTCAGTTTCACTAGCTTAATTTTTGTTACAAAAGAGAGTCGGGACAGAGATAAATACATGAATGTAATTTTTTTAAAAAAGCAATAAATTTAAAAAAAAACAAAACCAGTCCTTTTTCAGATATTTGTAATTGCTCATTATTCAGCTCTATTTTCAAGCTCTCAAGAGGGTAGCATGAGTATCCCTAGTGTCAATAGTTTGCTGGATTTCAGAGTCAGAAAGACCTGCCTTCAGATGCTGCTTTTTATGCTTACTAGCTGTATGACCACAGGCATGGCACTTAATACATCATTAAAGGGAATATAACACCAGCTATGATACTTACTTCATGGAATTATTTTAACACCCAAGCAAGTTAATGTATATTAAAGCAATACAAATTTTTAAAAAATCTAACATGATAATAATAATAATAATAGTTATAGCTCACATTTGTAGCACAATTTAAGGTTTGCAAAGCATTTTGCAAATATTATCTTATTTGATCAAATCATAATTTACTATTTCTGTAGAGGTTTTTTCATAAACCCAGAGATCATGGCAGGCATAAAAATCGATAACAATGTTAACTCTTGCCCCAAAGTCAGAGGCTCAAGAGGGTCAAACTTAACATAGAAACAGAAAATCCAATCTAATACCTACCTACCCATGTCCTTTCCCCCTCTTAAACTGACAATTCCACAAGAGCTTTTACTGGCATAATGGACGGTAGAAAGGAAGCAAGGTTTAGAGTTTGAGGTTGTGTAATTGTGTGGGGGTAGGGATGAAAGCTACCCACACTTCCATAAGTACCCAAGGAAATAGCACACCTATCCTGTAGACTTACTTTTAAAATGTTACTACGTTCTCTTCTCCCTAACAGCCGTGCACACTGGATGTTTCTTTCATCCAACTCCCTGCCCCCTCCCTCCCCTTTTCTTTTCCCTTTGTCCATCCCTCTTACGAAGAAAGAGATCTTCAATCTTCCAGCCTGAGAGATCCTGCCCTGTCCATTTCACTGTTCAGGATCCTTGAATGTAGGCAGTCCCTTAGGGGTTATCTAGTCCAATGACCTCATTTTACAGACAGGTCTTTGGCCCCACATACCATCAGGTATGATGGAACACAAAATATATCACCTTACTAAATACTGCTGACTAATGGACATCAAATATAGGTTGTGGGACAAAAGTATCACAGAGCCTCGCCAAAAGAAAAAAAAAGACATTTCTTTGCTTATTTGGAAGGCAGCTAGGGCAGTTGAAAAAATGCTGGTTTTAGCCTCAGGCATCCATATTCAGTTCCCAGAAGCCATGTGACCTAAGGCAAGCTATGTGACCTCTCTGGACCTCTAATGTGAGAGGATCCACATAGATGACCTGTAAGGCTCCTTGCTCATCACAGTCAGGGTAGGGTGTGTTTTTAAAAAAAAAAAAAAACCAAGGTAGGGGATGCCTATGCACCAACAGGTGCATTTTATCACTTTGTGTCTCCCGGGTCTATGAGTCAACACCCCCCTTTCTATTGTAGGTGTGATTCTGTCTCTGGTTTCCTTTAGCCACCACCATGTTACCTGTTTCATGATTCCCTACCTTGAGTTCCAGATTGGTCTCCTGAGCCTCTATCTTCCTCTGTCTGTCATGTATCCGCAGAAAAACAGAGAGTGGGAAAGAAAGAACTCGTAGATTCAGAGAGCCAGAAGGGATCCAAAGATAATTTAAGTCTACTCCTTCATTTTAAAGATGAGGAAACTGAGGCCTAAGTCAACAAACATTTATGAAGTACCTACTATGTGACAGGCACTGTGCTAAGCAAAAAACCGTCCCTGTTCTCAGGGCACTCACTGTCTAATGAGGAACTCAACAGGTCAACAACTATGTAGGAGTGTAGCTGGGCTTTTCACATGCCCAGGGCACCCATGGGAGATACAGCAGAAACTTCCTTCTGAGAGAAGGTTTCTGTGCTCCCCTGCCCTGTGGGTAGCAGCAACCTCTTTCCTTTGGCTACAGAGCCAGAACAGACTGTCTTTAAAGGTACCAGACTGGGACAGTCTTGTTCTCTTTTTCCATCTGCATCCAACAGTAAAGGTCTTCACCCACCACAGGATGATCACTATGCCCTAAGCTGGGTGTGGAGGAAACATCCACCTTTCTCTCACCACTTCAAGGCCTGCTGCCTTGAGAAATAGGTTTAGGGTTTTGGACAGTTTAGTTTGTCCTTTTCGGTTCTAGGTATAGGTGGTGGAGTATCTGGACCCAGGAGCTCAAGTCATGGTAACTTTGGAGCACAGATTCCAAGTAGGATGTTGCTACAGGTTCAGCAGGGTACCCTGAGAAGCCAGGTTGCTGGAACATGGGCTCAGGGCGGACCTGGAACTCTGTGGGACTGATACTATAAAGAAATTAGGTTAGGTTCTGACCCTAATTTCCTTCCCCTTCACTCCCCTCCCCAGAGACTAAGCTAGAGGAGAGATAATAAATGGTATACTAGTATAGGGGAGGTTATGCCTCCTCAGATATTGGAGGGGTGCTTATCAGTTTGTTCTTGTCATACCTTTGAAGTAAATCTTTCTTTGTAAAAGCTAATCTGACTGTTAATTCTTAAGTGGAACTGGGATGTAGAGAATCCTTTAAAATTGGGAGAACACAATCAATGGGGGCTTGAGCCAATGGCAGAAGCTTGGGTTTGAACTAAGGTGTTCTGACTTCAAACCCAGTGCTTCTTCATCGGTCTCCCAAGTAATCAATGAAATAACTTTTTTCTGAGGTGGTATGATGGGCCCAAGGCCTCACAACTGGTTAGCGACAGAGCTGAAACCTGAACCTAGGTCTTCTGACTCAGTGTTCTTTCCATTACATCACATGATATGTTCACATTTGGGATTAATATTTTTTTAGTTGAGGTTCTCAAAATACATCATAAATGCCAACAGTTACAAAAAAAGAAGAAAAGTATTAACTCTCCCCTGCCAATGTTTGAATATGTAGAAAATAAAGAAAAACAGTTTTTCCCTGGTTAGTCTGCATCTGAACTAGGAATCCTGTACTGAAACCAACAAATACCAATCCCAGTAAGCACACATTACTTATATATGCATTTCACATACAGGGGCACAAAAAATGCACACTACGGTTTTAGAAAGGTATACTTCTCACAACAAGTGTTTGGGAATTCCTTCAAAAGGAGATTAGAACTTGTTATAATTTTAGCAGCTTTTCTCTGACATCTCTCTGACATCATCTTAACATTTTGAAAAATAGACCCTAGTTTTGTTAATTTGAGGTACTGGTTAGTTCTATTAAAATATATTCTATTATTACTTTCATTTTCAAAGTAAGATATACTATGTTTTCATCTATTACTATGGATGAAACTTTGCGGTTAAAAAAATGCCCACAGAAGCATTTCTTAAGCGAAAAATTATCATATTTACTAGCTATGTAACATTGGGCAAGTCACTTAACTTCTCTTTGCCTCAGTTTCCTCAACTGTAAAATGGGGATAATAATAGCGCCTATCTCCTAATGAGTTTTAGATGAGTTTAGATTCTAACTAACCTAGAGGCAAGTATCTGATCCTAAACCACAGTCACCCTCAACAACTTTCATTCCTAGGATCACAGATTTAAAAGGGGAAGGAATATTTGAGGTCATGTAATTGAACCCCCTCATTTTACAGATGAGGAACCTGAGGCAGAGAAAAGCTAAGTGACTTGCCCTGGGTCACAACAGTGTCTGGTGTGAGATCGGAGCCTAGGTCTTTTCAATTCCAACTATATTGTCTCTACACTCTACCATACTGTCTGACAGACCACCATATTATCTCACAAAGTCCCTACTGGCTTTAGACTTATGACTGGGTGATCTATATTCTTGGAGAGTCCCTTACAGCTCTGAAATTCCATGATTGTATGAATTTTGTTTTCCATTTATGAGACAACAGTGACTTGGAGATAACAAAGCTAGAAGGCACCTTAGAGACTGTCTTTCACGGATTAAGAAAACTAAAGTCAAGAGCGGTTGTATGAGTCTTGCTTAATTAAGGTCACATGATTACTGGGTTGGAAACTTGAAACTAGAACTCAAGTCCCATGACTCCTAGCCTAACACTATGCCCTTATGCTGCCTATTTACATGGCGATTTTAGTATTCAGAATCTAAAACTCATTACAATCCAGAAGCTTTCACATTTCTTCTTTCCATCAGCCTTTCTTCAGCCACTTGGAATGAAAATCTATATGTTTGAACTTATCTCATATATTTAAATTTTGTTTTGTATTATATTATATTGTATTGTAATTATTTGAGTACATATCTTGCCATTTCCTCTACTAGACTATAAGCTTCTTGAAAGGCAGGGACCAGGTCTTATTTATCTTTATATCTCCCTGAGTACATAGTACAATATCTTGCACACAGTGGGTACACAACAAAAATCTATAGAATTGTGTTAAATTGAGTTTGGAGAATGAGATACCTTTGGCTCATGGGAGAAAGGACCAGGCACACTCTGCAACCCGAGTTCATGGTCTGTTTCTCTTCACAGACTTGGAATTGCACTCTTCGCACTGATAGCACCATGTACTCCCAGTCCAAGGGCAATAGGGAAGAATCAGAGATTAGGAGGTAGAGGAGAGAAAAACAATTGGGTATGGAAGAGGAGTAGTGAGAGGTACCTGGCTCTCCCCTCCCCCAACTAGAAGCCAGTGTCAAAGGCCTTCAGCTGAACATGTTGCAACTCTTAGTAAAGGAAAAAACACATTCCACTTATCAGGATACCCGTTGGCAGTATTGTGTTTATTTCTAAACAGAAAAAGGAAAAAGGGAAGAATTATAGTTTTATTTATTTTCGTCTCAAAAAATGGCGGGGGAGGGGTGGGGAGGCATACTTATGTTAGGAGGATTTGGGAGGTTGAGTAAGATAGTATGAAAGGAAATTTCAATGATGTTATCCTTACTAGTCTTCAAAACCCTACTGTTACCATTGAATTATGTGTAACCAATATCAAAATTGAGATGAACACAAGTATTTCATCAAGGAATGCTGTAGTATATCTATGGAGAATCAGCCCTAACAACCTTTAGCCTTGAAGAGTATTCAAGTACAGTATTTATGTTGTTAGAATTTTAGGATTTAGGGGAAAATTCATCAAATCTATACTACTGTACAATCCATATTGCAAAAGTGAAAGTGTCTCTGCCAGTAAACAATTAGAAAGCTGTCCCAGATGATAAATATTTGTAGATGCCATTTGATCTTTACACTCCTATTTCTAGCCCAAGTTCTTGAATTCCGGCATGCAAGGTTTTCTAACAATAGCTGACTCAAATTTATCTACTTCTTTCTTACCATTGCCTACCACTGAGGAGACATCAATCAAAATGGCTGGCAACGTTCTCTGCATTTTAATATTTGCTATATTTGGGTCCAAATGAATAATTGATCCTTTGGTCAAAATCGCTAGGTTAGCTGCAAAGAAGGCATGCAATCTGTTGTTTGGAATTCCCAGAGCCAGAGGCTCTATTCTCTCTGGCTGTTTTTGTCATTATCACATGCTTGTACTATAGGCCACTTGAGAGTCAACATAGACTAAAGTTTCATTCATATGCTAGTGACACACTGATTTATTTAAGAATCAGCACTAGTGCTCCATGTGTCACATCTGTCTTGCTTATGTCTTAGTCAAACCGATGACAAGGCTCACACATCTTAAAATACTTCCTATAAATGAACACAGACAAAACAGCACATGAGTTCAAAAAAATCAATGTCATGGTATAAGATGGGGGAGACATGGCTAGACAGAAGTTTGTCTGAAAAAAATCTCTGAGGAGTTTAGTGGATTTCAAGCTGAAGATCAATCAACAATGTCACTAAAAAAAGCTAACATAATCCTAGGTTTCATTAAGAAAGATGCAGTATCCAGAATGAGGAAGGACTTGATTGTAATATACAGTTCTTTGAACTGATCAGACCATATCTGAAGGACTACACATATGGAACTTCACAGAATAATTATGCATATTACAAAAACATATACAAAAAACAGAAATTTTAAAAGAAGAGATAAAGATGAAATAGTAGAGTTCTGGGTACCATATTTTAGGAAGGACATTGATGAGCTGGAGAGCGTGCAAAGGAGAATAACTAGGATGGTGAAGGGCTCCAAGATCACGTCTTATGAGGATGCATTAAAGGAAATGAGAATGTTTAGCCTAGGGAAGAGAAGGCTTAAGGGGTCAGGATCACAGAATTTCAGTCAGAATCTCAGAGAAAGAAGATAAGCTTTACTCTGCATTTTAGAATCTGTCAGAGAGACCCTTATGGTTTTGCATGTAATTAAAGGGAGAAAGATTAGCCAACAGAATTTCCCTACTAGCTAATGGCTCTGTCTATCAACTTCCAAGTCACATTTATAGTAATTGTGAAGTGAAAGACTGAAAAACACCCTGGCCAAATCTCTGACGTTTGCCTGAGGCTATAATCCCATCCACTGGCGTTTTGTTATTGCCTACACCCGACCTCCCAATTCTGTTACCCTTAACCTAGCCTAGCCCTCCATTGCCTTACCTCCCGTGGCCCTGGCCACTTCCCACCCTTAATCCTATCTAGGCTCCATTCTCCCTTGGCCACTCCTAGATCCCTCCCATAGTCTTTCTGTAAATAAGGTCCATCTTGTCTCCATTAAGATACTTAGATTCTTATAATCTAGTCAATAGCTCACTAACGTTCAGACTCCTTAAGAGTCTGCCCAATATGACGGATGTTCTAATAAACCTTGTCTTTGGCTGAAAAGAAAAAAAAGAATATATTTGATCCTTTATAAATATCATATAAACAGAAGTCTAGGGAAGATGTAGGACTAATAAAGCTACAGAACCTTCTTTTACGTTGTTATCTTCTCTATGAAATATGTCTAGCATCTCCAGTGGGAAGGCAATGCGATGTAGTGGAAAGACTGTTGGATTTACTAGGCCCAAGTCTGCTGCTTACTACCTTTGTGACCTTAGGCAAGTTATTTAATTTTCTGTGGTCTTCAGTTTCCTCATCTTTAAAATGAGTTGATTAGGTGAGAGCAAGGGTTCTTAGTATTTTTTTTGAGTCTTAGACCCATTTGCCTATCTGCAGAAACATATGTGAGCTCTCTCTCTCTCTCTCTCTCTCTCTCTCTATATATATACACACACATATATACATATACATATATACATACATAATATTTTAATGCATAAAGTAAAATTCATAGGATTATAAACAAAAGCAGTTATTTTGCAATACAGTTATGCACTTTGAAAAAAAAGTTCAGGGACTCCAGATTTAAAACCATTAAACTACATGGATTCTAATTTCCCTTACAGTTTCTAAATCTAAGCTATAATCTCTCAAAGTGCCATCTCTCCAGGTATTATTTTGGATGAGGAACTGGTAAGATCTATGTTGCCAAAAGCCCAACTGCTCTTTCTAACGAAGCAAGGAAAGCACAAAGGGTGAGTTTTCCTTTCTTCCTAACAAATCCCTAATTTCTCACTTTTATCCCAGGTCACAAAAATCTTGACTTTGGCCTTGTTTGGAGGCCCTTCCTCTTGTTCAAACTTTGCTGTATTCAGCTTTTTACAAAAACACTTTCCTCTGCTCTTCATGGGATTTATAGCTGCTGCTGCTGCTGCTGCGGCTGCTCAGACGCTTGCTTTTTCATCCTGGCTCTTTCAGGACCTTTGCTGCCCATCAAATTCCAAACGAACAACATTACTTCCTTAAACACGTCAAGGCCTCAAGAACTTTAATCTGGATTCTTCTCTCCAAACTGGTTACTCCAGTAACCAGAGTCACTCAGACCCAGAGGGATTCATTTACCATTTGTTGCAACTTGTCTCACCATTTCAGGATTGTGCTACTGTTACATCAGCTGAAGCAGGGTGGGGCAGTAGAGAGAAGCCCCATTGGACTTGGAATCAGAGAATCTGGGCAGTAAATTCTAACTCTGACATTGTGCTCAACTTCAGTTTCCTTATCCTTAAAATGGGGGCAGATCCTTGAACTACCTCATAAAGTTAAGGTGTGTAAAACACAATATAAATGTAAGACACTAATATTTGGGCATTGACAGGTCTTCTGGCTAAAGATTTTGATTCTGTCATTAGCTAAATTGAAATTGTTTCCTTCTTAGCTTGTACTTACTAAACTGGCACTATTAAGACTTTTTCAAATTGCTTTATATTTTTCTCAAAGAATCTTGTAATAACTGGTTATTCAAGGCACTTTATGAATCAAATTTGTTACAATGTTTTCAAAGTGGGAGAGCTATAAATTGTTGCTTACCAGAAACTTTAGTGATATCAAAAGTGGTAGCTTCTCTAGATATTTGTGAAGCCTGAGGAAGTTTCTCCATTAAAACGCTAAAGAAATTAAAATTAATGTTGTTGTTGTTGTTTGTCCTTTGTTTTAGAAGAAGACCGATGATATCACGGGGTGATGTCTTGACTTGCCAATGAATTGGATTTAAGTGAGTCAGAGTTGTAGAAAGTCATAGCCTCACTCTCTCTCCCAGAGTTATTGAAGTCTAGTAGCAAATCAAAAGTCAAAATGACTAGCTATGGCCTGGGATGCAGTGGATGACCTTGGCATCTCACATGTCTGACCAAGCTCTAAGCACTCCACGATACCTGCTTCAGCTGCCTTCATGGCCATTGGAACAAATTGTTCTCATCCAACCATTCTGCTGAGGAAGTCATCCCATGCTTAGGACAGACATCCCCCTACCTCACTGACAGGTTTGAGGCCTGTCAGGTATCCGAAACCTGATTTAGCCCATCTGCCGAGACAGTTTTACTAAGGTGTGGCTGCCGTGCATGCTATAGCTTCTCGGAGCCACAGGTGAGAGATGGGGGACAGGTGGACACCAGAGGTGGATGAGAAGTCCTGAAAAGGGCTCAGCAAGCCTTCATACCACAGGTGCTAGAAATCCAGCAAAGTTCTCTCTGTGGTGGTTTATGGCTTAAAGTTAGTATTAACAAAGGAAGGAAGGAAAGAAACATTTATTAAGCACATGCCAGTCACTGTACAAAAGCCTTTACAAATATCCCATGTTATCTTCATAATAACTCTAGGAAATAGAAACTATTACTATTCTAATTTTATAGTTATGGAAACTGAGGCAGATAGAGATTTAAGTGACTTGCCCAGGGTTACACAGCTATTAAGTCTCTTGAGATAGAATTTGAACTTAGGTCTTCCTGACTGCAAGTCCAGAGCTCTATCCATTGCACCACTTGGCTGCCTAGGTACCCATAAAGTAATGGATAGCTTGAAAACCAGGGCACCTAAATGAATGGGAAGAAAAAAAAAACATCAAATACACAATATGTGCCAGGAGCTATGCTAATCATTGAAATACAAAGATTTAAATATAGAAGCAAAGATAGTCCTGCCCTCAAGGAGTTTATATTCTAATAAGGGAAATAATACACAAAAAGGAATGGTGACCAGGGAGAGGTACTTTGGCCCTAAAAGTTACTGGGATGGTGAGTAGGGCCAAAAGAGGATATAAATGGATGTAACCTATCCAGGAACAATGGTAGAGTTGATTTAATCATGGTTCATTGTTCCACAAGTAGAGATATGAGAAGGGGAGGAAAGGATTTTTATGCCAGGTTGTAATATAAGGTAGTTGAAAGTGGAGGAGATGGTGGAAGCGTGGAGAGTGAAGTGATACAGGGGCTTGCTTTCTTGAAATAGTAGTCTAGGAGAGACTGATCAGTCAGGATCAACTGGATCCTAAGTTTCTCCAGAGAATCAAGGAGATTTGTGTGGAGAAGACAGAGAGTAGGGAATTCAAATTCACTGGATCTATCAAACTTTTAATATCAAATTTAAAATAAATACTAATATAAAACTGTAATTAAAGTCTGTACAACAGAACATAAGCTCTGGCAGGCCCTACCAAGTTGAAAGACCTTAAGTGTAGGACTGACAATAGACCACAGTATCTATCATCGGAGGACCAGCCTAGCAAAGAGCAAAGAGATCCATTTCCGGTAAGCCATCTACAAAGTGATCGACTTTTTGACACAGCAGCCCACGAAACAGACAAAAATATTAAATGGCCGTAAGTCTCATGCAGCCCCTCTCTATGTCCTCAGTGGAGACAGTAGGGTGGTGAAAAGGAGATAAACAGTTCTTAGAACATCTATATAAGCAGAAACTTAATGGCTTATAATTTCAATTCACCATCTTTGTCCCAAAGTCAATAAATTGACATGCTCCTGGAGGAAATAAATCACATCCATAGTGATGTTCTTGCTATAAATGAAACCAGAAGAAATCACAGAGAAATGGAAGGGCACAAAGAAAAACAGATGATGGCTTTGATTTCATCATCTGCCCAAAGGCAACAGGAAACATCATTTCATGGAGTACTTAGTCTTAAAGGTACCTTGCCTTAAAGTGGTTATCATGAACCTAAGTAAATAGATTATCATGGAGGTGATCGCAGCCTATATATAAACATTCATTGCTGAGAATGGAATCACAGCTAAATGGAGGGACATAAATGAAAGGAGATGGTGGTGTTAGTTTCATCATGTGTCCAAAAGCAACAGAAAAAATCATTTCATGTAATACTTGATCACCTTGCTTTGAAGTGTTTATGACGAGCATAAGTAAACAGACTACCCTGGAGATAATTGCAGAGAATGAAGAAACTGAGGTTTATGGAGAACCTGATAAAACCTTCCAAATTAGGTCCACATGTACTTTGATACTCATCGACTTTAATGAAAATGTAGATATAGGAAAGAGCTATAAAAATTGTGTTGAAAATTATTCAAAACAAAAAAAAATGAGAGGTCAAAGGTTTTTAGACAATTCAGAAGCCTTACATACACATTGTGAATACCTTCTAACGTGCTGGATTTATTTTTAAATGTTTTGTTGATGCTTCTGTCTTTTTTATTATCATTATTATTTCCCAATAAATCCCCAAATAGAACTTTCCATTGTATCAAATAAATATAATCAAGCAAAAGAAATGAATATATTGTCCATAATTGAAATTGAATGCCTGATTCTGCACCACTAATTTACCACCTCTCTGAGCAGAGGCAGGAGAATTGCTTCATGATTGGTTACTGGGTTAATCAGAGTTCTGAAGCTTTTCAACATTGTTTACCTTAACATTATTGTGGCCACGGTATAAAATTGTTCTCCTTGTTTTACTTACTTCCCTCTGCATCAGTTCATACTAGTCTTTCCAACTTTTTCTGAAGTCTTTATGTTTGTCATTGCTTATGGTGCAACTATTGAATACTTTCTTCAAAAAGTGTTTTGGAAGACACAACTTAGCATGTACCAAAAGGCATCATTAAAAATGAAATTAACTAAAATAGAAATGGCACACTATAAGCATAACTGACGTGGGATCATAGATTTAGAGTTACAGAAGATTTTAGAGGCTATCTAGTTTGATGCTTTAGAATGTGCCTCCTTGAGGCACAATGGCTGGAACATAGTAGGCATTTAATAAATGTTGATTGACTTCATTTTACAGATGAGGAACAGAGGACCCAATTTATGGGCACCTAGAGATAGAGAGGGTAAGTGACTTTCCTAGGGTCACAAATGTAGTAAATAACAAAGCTGAGATTCAGACCCAGGACCTCTGAATCAAAATCCACCATGCATTCTACCATACCGCCACCTTGCCTCCAATCAAATCAACAGCTGGCTAGAGCAAAGGTCAAAGTAAACACCACATTAAGAGGAAGAAAAAAGATAAAACTGTACAATTACACCACCTCCAACTTAGCCTTAGTCAACTCCAAAAAACACAAAATGAAGAAAAGTAAAGACATTATTGACATTATCTATTTCCTAATAGAGTTGAACTGACATGAAACAGTCATCATGACAAGGAAGGTAAAAGAGCCCAGAAACCATTTTCAATAAGCAAACCCTTTATTCTCTTGTTGAACTGAAAGACATGGGAGCCAAAGGCAGCATCAGTTTAGTTCAATAGCAAAAATCTACGTAGGAGGAGGGCGGAAGACTACCAACAGTATTTATTTGCCTTGAAAAACATAAAAAAACCACAAGGAAAAAATTACCCAATAAAGATCACATGTGGACGAAATTGGGAAGAGGACCTATCTGTGGGTGTTTTATGGTTTATGACATAGTGGGGAAAAAATTTAGACTCAAATTACAATGTTGCCACATTAGTCTGATGACCTTTGGCAAATAAGTCAGTTAGTATCTCTGAGTCTCAAGTTCCTTATCTGTAAAATGGGAATAATACTGATTAAACTACCTATCTCAAAAGTTTGTTGTAAGCTATAAAGTACAATGTAAATGTGCACTATTATTACTCATAGTGAACTCTTCTCGTTGGCAATGATAATGAAAACATTATTTGGAATCTGCCACCTCTATCCTTGATGTTCTACAGGAACAAGCTTTAATGGCACTTAAGAAGATCAAATCAGGAAGAGAGGCTGGACTTGATCCAGTCTGGAGATGACATAATTTTAAAGATGTTTAGTGATTCTCAAGATAATCTCAGAAGGGAAGACTTCAACAGAATGATATCAGTGCTTTGTATTTTAGAAAAAAAGAAGAAGAAGAAAAAAAGGAGACTGAAGAGATATCAGCAACTATCAGCCATTTTCTGCTTTTTTATCTCTTTAAAATCTTTATGAAAATGGTCTATGCTCATGATCAAGAGTATCCTTGATGAAAACATAAGTAGAGAAGAGATAGGCAATGAAAATGTATTATAAACTAAAAAATCTTCCACAAACATGAACATTTCCATAACCCAAGGCCAGAAAACAAGGATTGTAATGAAATCATGAATTTACTCCATACAGCATGTTCCTTTTAATATACATTACATTTCATATGGTAGCACCAACACTGTCTATGTGCTGTCAGTTTATCTATGATCCCTTCTGCCCCTTCATCTCTGCTGTATATTTTTAAAATATTTCATGACATTTTCTTCTTTCCTCACTACATTTTCTTATATCAGTATCCTTATTCCTCCCTCCAACTCATCCCAAATAAAAGCTCTCCTTTATGAAAACAAAACAAAACATCATCTAGCAAAATACATTCGTGTTGTAATGTTTGTATCTTTGAAAGTGTTTCATTCTGCATTAAGAGTTGTATGCCAATTTGGTATAGCAGGCTACATCCTTATGGTCACACAAATGACTGAGAAATGTAGAAAATATAAGATAACATCATGCCACTTGTTGATTTTTAAAGAACATTTGGATTGCAAAATGAAGCCTTAAATGTTCTCTCCCCAGACACAAGATGTCTCCCACATGAGCATCAAAATCCTACAAGAATCTGTGACAGATGCAGCAAAACTTTAATCTGTATCCTCCCTCCAAACTGGTTAATCCATGAGTCACTCAGATCCAAGGGTATTCACTGACTCTTTGATATACTTGTCTCACCAATACAGCACTCTGTTACTATCACATTACCCAAAGCAGCAGGATGTGATGAAAGGAAAATACGCTGAACTTGGCATCAAAAGACATGGGTTTTGAGTCCTAACACTGTTGAACTCTATTTTCCTCATCTGCAAAATGGGGGTATAGATGCATGTACTATCTACCTCACAAAGTAGTTGAAAGGAAAGTGCATCATTTCAAGAGGCTTACTGATAAGCTAAAGAGCAGGACCACCAGTATGGGTAATGGGTCTCAAAGTTTATGCTAAAAAGAACACTGATTTGCAAATCAATAGATCTGGGTTCAAATATTACTTTTGCTGTTTCCTCTTCTTCCACCTCCAGCATGGGATCAAACAGTGCCTTTTTCTGACCAATGAGGAGCATGGTAGAGGGAAAAATCTAGGCATGAGGCCCCTCCAGAGAACAGCCATGATACATTTTTACTAAATACAATATATTCTGCTTTTTCTTTTCTTTTTCTTTTTAATAAAGAGCTATTTTTATTTTATTTAGTTATTTTGCATTTTGGTGAGGCAATTGAGGTTAAGTGACTTGCCCAGGGTCACGCAGCTAATAAGTGTCTGAAGCCAAATTTGAACTCAGGTCCTCCTGACTCCAAGGCCGGAGCTCTGTCCACTGCACCACCTAGCTGCCCCTATTCTGGTTTTTCTAACTAAGAATAAATATATTTGTTCTATTCTGTTTTACCTTCTGTCAGATTTGTAGGCTACTAATGTTCATTCATTTAACAAATATTTATTAAGCACTTAGTATGTACAAATCCCTGCACTAGGTACTGGAAGAAGCAATGTTTCAATAAAGCATGAGCCCCTGCCTTTGGGGAGGTTGTAGTCTATTGTGGTACAAAAAACCCTAACATTAATAAATACATTTCTATAATGCCTTCAGCTTTGCCAAGTGCTTCCCTCACAACAGCCCTGTGAGGTTGTTCATGGAAGTATTATTATTGTCATTTTCTAGATGGTTATCTGATGAGATAAATCACTTATGCACAGTCACAATTAGGAAATGCTGGAGCTGGATTCCTGACTCTCCACTATTCTGTATTGCCTATATGTAAGAGGAGAATAGAGGGAAAACAATCTCCACTGGACCTGAAATGGGGTACACAGATGGAGGGCCAAGAAAGGGCAAAATCTGAACATTGGGATCTATCTTTCCTCATCAAGTCTAGGATTTAACAACGTCAACTTACAGAAGAAGACCAACTACCACTTCCCCCACATATATACTCCAAATGATCTTTCTTTATATTACAAACATAGATTCAAGAGCTAAAATACATGATGCATCTTTTAGGCTAATACCTTTCCAAAGTGAATTCTTTTCTTCCTGAGTCTCATTCTAGGCCGTGGGAGAGCCACAATTTCAATAAGATGTGTCCCCTGCCTGGTCTATTGAGGAAGAACAAGCTTTTCTAAAAAAATTTTGCTGTTCTAGGCCCAGCATGATCTAAGATGTGTTAGACATCACAAAAGGGGGATTAAATTTCATGGAAAATACAGGAATCTCTTCAATTGGCAAGAGTACATATTTATGACTTGATACAGTAAAAAGAATTCGGTGGATTTTTTAAAATTTGAACAACAGGGCCTAGTGAAGGGCTGATATTTATAGAATGAGGTCACATACTTCAGGCTGAGTAGATGCAAAAGTGTTCAGAGATGTCAGTCAGGCTCAGAGCAGAGATAAAGACAGCATCAGCTGATCAGTCAGGCATTCCTAACACAGCCACCTTCCTTGTTTTTTTGGGAGCACCAGGAATGTTGTCTCCACTCCCTAGGACAAATAAGGATCCCAAAGACCAAATTACTCCCTCTTTGCCAATCAAGCTTTCAAAAATATAAATCATTTAGGCATTGGAGAATGACTCAGGGAAAAAAATACATATATATGCATAGAGAGAGAGAGAGAGAGTGTACAAGAATAAACAAACAAATAAAACTACACATTATATGCCCTACTCTTGAAATTACCTGATGTTTGAACTTTGGCTGTAAAATAACGAACACATGCACATCTACACAGAGGCTTATGTAACCATCTGTTATGTGAAATTCAAAGTTCATGCAATGCTTTAGAGAAAGGCTAGGCAGATAATGGGATTAGCCTATTTTCAAATTTTCTTTTATAGCCCCCTGGGATTTTAAACAATGCGCTTGCGTGTGTGCGTGGCAATACCTAACATATGAACAAGACAAGATAAATTCCAAAAATTTATTGTAAGTCAGTTATTTGGAATTTAGACTATATCTCCCTATCAAAATAATTTTACATTTGTTTAAACAAAAGCCTCTTTAACCAATCAGCTAGTATATAGATACAAAATAAGTATGTAAATATATAGAACTTAACCATCGTTTGTAACAGCATTCCTTTGGGGGAAAATGCATACTAAGTTCGAACTGGGGACCCTAGGAATACATTTTATGCACACGTACATATATACATGTGCACATGCACACAAAACACATAGAGAACTTCAGAGTTGAAAGGGTCTTTAATCCATACTTGAACAAAAATCCCTAGAGATTTGGGGAAGGGAAAAAGAGGAAAGAGAGAGAAAGGCAGGGAGGAAGCAGGCAGGGAGTCAGGCTCATTTCCAACAAGCTGTTACCTTCAATTTACTTAAAGACTTCCAGTAAGGGAGAATCCATTACCTCCAGAGGTAACCAGTAACTGCTTGGGTGATGGCAACCCCTTCTCCCAGTGGGTGAGATTAGGCTCTGCTGTCTGAGTCCCCATGTGCCTCTGGTGATAGCAAGCAGAGAACTGAGGGCTCTAGTATTGTCAGGTGCAGCCTGGGGGCTGGGAGTGGAGAAATATTTCAAGGGCAGGAGTTTTCACAGTGGTGATGGCTATCCATATATAAAAGTTATTCATAAGGGCCTGTGAATGCATGTCATAACCAAGGCCCTAAAGCTCCCTATAACTATAGTGTAGCTATTCCATGCAATTAGGCTACCTCTGAACAATAAAGGGCTTACACTGGAATTACTATGGACCACCCCTACAGTGCCAAAGACATAGACACAGAAGTTTGTGCAGAATAATGGATCTATGGACATTTCTAAAGTCACATACCATAATGAGTATCTCTGAAACTGGAACTAAGATAGAACAAGCAGTGCTTGGTCCTATGTGCTGAAATTTAGAGTGGTACCATTTCCTCTCCCAACAGATAGTCATAGACAATTTAGGAACTGGCATTGTATGTTAAAAATAAGCAGATTGCCAAGAGTATTGGCCTTTTGTTTCTAAACCATGAGTCTAAAGTGGGTATGTTGCAGTCTTCCTGCCTGACCCTAACTTCTGTTCTGGATATTGCAGATTCTCTTTTTCACTTAGGCCCTCTAGCAGGACCTTTAAAAGCATACTCCTTCATTTTTAGCAAAGCCTCAGCAAATTGAAATGATGACAGCTATCTATCTATCTATAGTGTTGTTAATTTTCCCCCAAAGATTCTTCTCCAGTTTCCAATCCCATTCACATCATCAGCAAGACCTTGTAAGTACAGCAGTTTGGGGGGGGGGGGGGGGTTGGAGTCATCTAAGATGTGATAATCACTATCATTATAAAGCTCTCTTTGCCTTAGTTCTTGGCAAGCTCTAGGTGAAACACAGTCCTTTCGTGCAAAAACAAAATGAAACAAAAAAATCATTCCTTTTGGATTCTCTTATCCTAAGTGTGAGCAGAAGGGAAGATATCCAGAATAGCTTCAAAAGCCTCAGTATCAGCGTCTGCTCAAGCTACCTCAGTGAGACAGGCCATCACTGAAACCCAGGAGGTGGAGGTCAGATCAATCAATTAGCAAGTATTTATTAAGGTCCCAGTACATGTCAGGCACCTGTGCTAGGCCTTAGGGAAATAAGTACAACGAATGAAACAATCCCTACTTGCAGTGAGCTTACATTTCAATGGGGGAGACAATAAGCATATGTTATATATATCATAAATATAAAGTTAATATATGCACTTTACATATAAGTATATTAAAACAACATAATTAAATATAAGTTTGGGAGGGAGGGCAATCACACTTAGGATCAAGAATTTGGAGTATAGGAGGGAGAGCTGGGGACTTGGGGACCAAATGAAAGGGCCACGGTTACTGCTGGTCCCATGACACCACTGCCCCACAGCTGTAGCAATTGCCCATGGTTTCTCATCAGGCTGGTCACCACTCCAAGTGACCAGGCCCCAGTCCTGGAATCAGAAACTGCTGCCTGAGAGTCAAGGGAGACAACTGACATTCCTTCTCTCTGTGATGTCCTCCCCACTTTCTTGTCAGGGGTGTTGTGTACTTGAGAATCAAGGGTCATGGTTGTACTGCAATGGGGTACAGGTCTGACTCCTTGGGGAACTGACTGCTTTTCCCCAGTCTTCCTTTGGCTATCACCAACCACAAGTGGATCAACGGAGGGTAACTGTTAGAGCAATGGGAATGAAAGCCTGTCCAAGTGGTGAAATCCGAAGATCTCCCCACAACACAAGTGAGTTTCTCCCCAACCTGATCTTGCGCTATTCCCTTCCCTCCACTGACTTGGGCTCCCTCCAGATCCCAGGTGCCAGAACTCCCAAGTATATTTCTGAACATCTCTAGCAGCTCAATAGAAAATTCTTTACTAAGAAAATAAGGAGGAAACAAGACACAGAAGATCTTTTAAGATGAGAGGACAAATTCATTGTATCACAGACCATAACTGTTCAGCAGGGTCTATGCTTTGCTAGTAAAAAAAAATTTTAAACAGCAAAAGTAGAATATTTTGCAATGTGTAATATGAAACATTCTTTTTAAAAAAAATACATCCAATTGTGAAATGTATCACTAATAAAGCATGAAAAAAAAATCCAATACACACCCAACATTTGTATTGGATTCCTTTTCTTTTAGCCACCCAACTAAATATGTTTGAAATCCCAACTCAGCAAGTCACTAATAGGTACCCTCAGAAGAAAGAGTTTCCTTGCATTGCCGAGCTTTTCAATAATAGATGTGAAGTTAGAGAGATGCCCCAACGGATGACTGAGTAGCTTCCATTTCACTGATCACTATTGGAACAACAGCACTAGCTAGAAAAAAAATTGGTCAAATAAGTCACCTTTCATTGATTCTGCCCATAATATCAGATGCAAATCAAATGGTAAGTGTTTTGATAGACTATTTTTTAAAAAAAGAAATAAAAGTAAAAAAAGTTATCTGAGCTCTGATAAGACTATTAGTCCTGGGGATTTCAGACCTCTGAAATCTATTTTGTTAACATTCACTTAGGATGAGGACGACCACCTGACAATGGCTGACTGGAATCACCTTTCAGAACAATAAGGAATTGAGCAGTATTTTGTAAGAAAGATAGTGACTTTCTTTAACTCTAAACATTATTATTTTAGGAAAATGTAAACCAGTCAATTAGAGTATTTAGTATCTATAGTGGGAACAATCCCAGTCTCTTTACTACTCCAACCCCCCACCCCTGTGAAAGTTAGGCTAATTTTTCCTTAAAAATCTTTCTTTAAAATTTCATCTTTGAGATTTAATTGGCTCAGTATGCCAAAGGTACAAGATATTTGCATCACTTCCTGGTCGACTAATTATGAAAGAGCCAAGAAAAAGTTCCTGGTGAGCTCTGATGGGCTCTCACTGGTAGACCATGATGGGCAACCTAGAGACAGGGGAGCTTTGCCCAGTTGAATCAGCTCAGTGTGTCCTCAGTATATATTCTTGTCGAATATCCTTCTCCTGATAGCTAAGTATATCACTTGTGAGTGTCTCATTTCATTTCAATACCAGACGCAAATGATGATGGGACTGGCCTGAGTCAGGCCTAGCTCAGAACAGCACCCCAGACACTCTGTGTGATTGTGTGTAGTACATGAGACCATGCCAGATAGCTAGGGAACAGAAGCCTTGAAATATATGGAGAGAGATTATTCAGAGGCTAGGAAGTAACAGTTCGCTCTCTCAGCTGAAGATAGAACATAAAACAAAGAGCCTAAAATCATGATGTTCTAAATTTCTCAAGTAAGGTTCTTTAATCTCCTTCTCCAAAGGCCTCTTTCATCAAGGTCTCCGTCTATCAATATGGAATGGTTAAATCATGGACCTACATAAGGGAAGAAGGGTGACTAGCTGACCTTTTGAGGATCCTTTCAATTCAAGTGTTTGATGATGACAGCACAGCTTTTCTAAATACTAGGATGTTAACACAGGAACAGCACAATCTGGGAGACCTTATGGAGTGTCGGGACGATGAAGGCTTCATCAATTCTTACCCATGGCAGTTTCTTAACTGCTTTCAAACATCATTTCCTAATAACTTGGTCCCAGTCAAACTATCCCAGGAAGCATGTGCTTCTGTTTGGTTACTTACTTCATTATTTGTTCTATCCCTCAGACAAATACCAAAAGATGTACTAACTCCAGGAAAAAGACAAAACAGCTTGACCCCGGAGAGACAAAGATGGGGAAACAAATAGATGCTTCATTCTTTTCCACTCGCCCCAGATCAGCTGCCTAATTTGCCCTCATCACATGGTTGGCTCCAAGGCTGTCTGGCTCCCAGGCTTGTTATGAGGTTAGTGCTTCATGAATCTTAAAGTGTTATAGATTCTTACATAACAAAAATTTGATGCAGGGAGGTGGTATGTTAGACAGAGCATTGAACTTGGAGTCACAGACCTGGGTTGAAATCAGGCCTGAGACATTTATAAGCTGTGGGACTGTGGCCAAGTCATTTAACTTCCCTCTGCCTCAGTTTCCTAATCTGTAAAATGGAGACAATAATAACATATATCTCCCAGGGTTGTTGTGATAATAAAATGAGATAATATTTTAAAGTGCTTTGAAAACCTTAAATGATTTTTATATAAATGTTGGCTGATATTATGATTTGGGTTGAGAGAATTCTGCTCTACTTCTATGATGAAAATGATTGAACTTTTGCTTCATACCTCTGGCCTCCCTGAGGCAAGATAATAAGAACAGGTTACAAGGGTGCTGATGAAAATGTTTGTGGGTATAACAGCAGTCTAATCCCAAGTGTCAGAGCTGTAGCTAGGGCAGGGTGATCAGAGCTTTGACCCAGGGTGCTGACAGCAGTTGTATTCCTCCAATAGGTAGGGAAAACTGAGCTTAGCATCTTAGCAAAAATAACTAGTTAAAATAGGAAGTCTCTTCCTTTCTCCATACTCCCAGTCAGAAGTCAGCACTCAAGGAGACTTGTTACCTAGCCTAGTATCACCAGGCTCCCTCCTCTAGCACTGACACCATTCTTGAAGTTTCCTGGATTCTCTGTCTCTCCCACTTATGGGGCAATGCCCTGGAATCTCTCCTTTGACAGAGAGGGCTTTATGTCCTGAGGTTTCTCTCCAACGGCTCTCCTCACACCCAACCACCCTCAGTTGAATTTGTCTTCATAATTTGACTTGAGGGCACCTTTCATGCTGCTTGCCTAGGGTACATTTCATGGTGCTTACTCCTGGACATTAGAATTGCAAGTTATGACGCAGATGGAGTGGATGGCAGTATTGGGAAAAGTAACTAAATAGCCACAACGAAAGTCCATCTTTTGCCAAGCTCTCCGGGAAGTTAGAAAGGTCATAGAATCTTAAGCCAAATAGGACCTAAGTTTCTCAGAACTATATTGCACAGCAACAAAATACTCTTCCTATTAGATTCCTTTCCCCTCTAAAAGGAACTTTCAACACAGTACCTGGCTTAGTAGCAACTCTCTACTATCCATTCTAAGAGAAGATCATCTAACCCCACTCCCTCGTTTAAGTAAACAAGCCTGGGAAGGTGGAGATACTTGTAATAATCATAAATCACATTCAAGGTTTGCAAAATGCTTTCCTACCTGAGACACTTCAACAAGACTGTCACAACAACCCCATGGGGTAAATAAGTAAAGTCCTATTATCCCGATTTTACAGATGAAGAAACTGAGGTTCTGAGAAGTTAAACAACTTGTCCACAATGACTCAGCTGCTAAATGTCTGATGTGGGATTCAAACCCAGAGAGCCTGACTCCATTTAAAGTGTTCTATCCACTATTCCATACTGCCCCTCCCCATTTTACAGAGGAGAAAACTGAGGCTGGTAAGACAGTTAGTAAATAACAGAGTTAGGATTCCATTCTAGGTCCTCTGACTCCAAATCCAGAATTTTTCCCAAGCCTCACAGAGGTGAGGGGTGTTTAAATATAACACACACCCAAGTAAGTTAAATATAGAGACATTCACTAAAATCCACTCTAAAAAATACTTTTCAGATCCTGGCCATTCATCTCCATGACTGTTGTCAGGTTTTAGTAACAGGGGAGGAAGAATTTCATTGCCTCAGTTGGCAGATTCTGCAGTGTGACTCAGCTTGTGTTAGTGGCCAAGCCTGGGCATCACAACTGTTTTATATACAGGAGGTATAAAGAGCAATGACAGCAGGCTCTGAAGTGATCCAGGTAGCTTATTGCAATTCATTATTTGCATACCTAGCTCCAATGGTGACATTTTAGAGGGAACTAGATGCCAGGGCTTCCCAATCTAAAAATTAATGAACAACATAGCAACGAGTTTTACGATCTTGGATACTTCCCATATTCCCTCATGCCTCTCTTTAGAAAAACTGAATTGCTGCTGCATTTTGTTTTCCAAAAGGTTATGTTGGTATTGTTATAAGTGTGCTCCAAAGGGACATGCAGAGGGAGCCCTATTTAACCCCTGAGCTATTTATGCACCAGTATCACCCTCAGGTACCTCTGTCTCGGCCACTGGTAAAGGCTGCTTCCGGGCATTCAGCATAACCTTTCAGCTATGCTTAGAGATGCCACACTGCAGTCCATTGCAACCATTCTGTATCACTGAATTCTAAACCAATCTGGAAGCTTGAGCCATCTTTATGAAAATGGATTTCTAGGATAATACAGAATAATATAATATTCTAGGGAATAGCAGAACATTGTTTCAGCCCTGGGATTGAGAGAAAATAGCCATGATAACAAAGGTCAGAAAAAGCATGAATAGATCATATGAGTTAACATGTGTAAAGCCTTTTGCAAATCTTAAAACGTTATATAAATGTGTTATCCCAGTTGAAGTGTACAGCTAGCTCCCAAATGCATTTTAATAGAATCAAAGTTTGCCTTTTTCTTTTTAATTTATGGAATAAAACAATCATTTCCATAACTTAGTATAATTTAAAAAGATAATTGCACATGAAACTGCAAATTTATTATGTACAACTTGATATTCCTTTTAAATATATAATAAAGTTATCATGTAAATTTCTTTTTTTCCTTTTTTCTCCCCCCCACCTTAGAGATAGCTACCATTAGACACATATACATACATATAAATATATATATATGTAAAATTATTCTATACATGCTTCTACTTATCAGTTCTTTCTCTGGATGTAGATAGTGTCTTTCTTCATATGTCCTTTATTTTTAATTTGTGTATTTATAATAGTCAAAATGACTTAGTTGTTCAAGGTCGTTCTTAAAACAATATTGCTCTTACTGTATACGATGTTTTCCTGGTTCTGCTCACTTCACTCTTCATTTCATGCAAGTCTTTCCATGTCTTTCTAAAATCATTGAGCTCATCGTTTCTTATAGCAGAGTAGTAATTCCATCACCACCATACACCACAACTTGTTCAGCCATTCCCCAACTGATGGAGATCCCTGCAGTTCTCTGTCCTTTGCCACCACAAAGAGAGCTGCTATAAACATTCCATTCACATTCAAAATTATAATTACTATTTGTGAATTTCCTTCTGTCATATTTTTACTCATTTTCTTTTTCAGCCTCTCTTTTAACCCTATCCCTGTTACCTTATCTTCTCCCTTTACCCTCCTACTCCTTATTTTACCTGCCCTTTTAAAAGTCCCAAAGTTGTCTTTTTCTTCCAGAGCTTTGCTACCCTCTCTTTTTTATTAGGTCTGCTTGTAAAAAGATAAACTTAACTATGTGGTTTTTTTTTTTTCCTGGACCTACCAACGATTTCATTCGTGTTGGGACTTCCTGGTGTGAGAAACCCTTTTCATTGAGAGCAGATTTGCACATTATTTGTAACTTGTTATCTTACAGCAGGGGTTCTTAACTTGGGTATTCAAATTTCAGAGAGTTTGTGAACTTGGGTGGGTAAAAAAAATCTTTATTTTCACTAATCTCTAACTGAAATTTAGTGTTTTCCTCAATTATGATTTTTTTTTTTAAAGAGCCATTATTCTGAGGAGTCCGTAGGCTTCACTAACCTTCCAGAGGGATCCGTGACACACAAAAAAGATGAAGAACCCTTGTCTTAGAGAGTCACTCGAGACTACTAAGATGTTAAGTTACTTGTCCATAGTCATACAATATGTGTTAGAGGCAGGACTTGAACCCAGGGTCTTCTTGATTCCAAGGCTTCTCCTTCAATTCACTACTACAACGTGCTGACTTTATGTAGAGGAACTCTACAGCGCCACAAGAAAATCAAAGAAATTTGGAAAATCTAGTGTGAAGACACATGAAAGGAGGACAGCAGAGGATATACCCTGACTGTGACTGTATCTGAAGACTTCAAGGGTCTAAGACTTCAGTCCTCTACGGACCTACTGGATGTCTACTATTGTCTTTTTTCTTTTGTTGTTTCTCAGTCATGTCCGAGCCTTTGTGACCCTCTTTTGGGGTTTTCTTGGCAATGATACTGTAGTGGTATGCCATTTCATTCTCAGATCATTCTATAGATGAGGACCCGAGGTAAACAGAGTTAAGTGACTTAGCTAGAGTCATACAGCCAGTAAATGTGTAAGGTTGGATTTGAACTCAGGAAGATGAGTCTTTCAGCTTCCAAGCCCAGTTCTCTATCCACTCCACCCCCTAGCTGCAGCTGTGGC
This sequence comes from Vombatus ursinus, assembly GCF_900497805.2. Taxonomy (NCBI): domain Eukaryota; kingdom Metazoa; phylum Chordata; class Mammalia; order Diprotodontia; family Vombatidae; genus Vombatus; species Vombatus ursinus. Next base: position 36,992,424 of record NW_020954556.1, on the reverse strand, counting down.
CAAAAACAATCTGTCACCTTGCAGGCAACCTGGTGAAAAGCCTCTCTGCACTTACTAAGCTGTTTCAGAGGTGCTTCCCAGTTTTAGATCTATACTCTGCAAATAACAGACAGATAATCTGTCAAGGGTCTTCTCCTTGAATCTTTTCAGCTTGGTGAAAGCTATCAGAATGTGTGCTCTGCCGACATAGCTTTGAGGAACAAAAGGTCACTTCTATGCCAGAATGAGTCATTGGAGAAGGATTTTTATGGAGGGTGTATGACTAAGGGAAAAAAATTTAAGTGAATACAGAAGTACAGCTATGACAGGGCATAAAATGGAAGGAAATAAAAATGAATCACCTAAGGCTATGATGAACATATTCTATACACAGAAATTCATGTTTTTAAATAAATTTTTATTTATGCATTTTGTCTTTTTTTTACATCACCATAGTTTCTTCCTACTGCCCAGTCTTCTCACAAAACAACTAATATTTTTAAGACAAAAAAGAAAAAGAGGAAAAAAATCAGCATAACCAAAATACACAGAAAAGTCTGAAAATATGTGCAAGATACACCACTTGGGGACCTCCCACCTCTGCAAAGGGGTGGAGTCAGGGTATCTGGGGTGGGGGAGACATCTTTGTATCAAGTGTCTCTGATAAATGTTGCATTTCCAGGACATATAGGGAACAGATTCAAATTTATGATAATAAGATCCATTCCCTAATTGATAAATGGTCAAAGGATATGAACAGGTAGTTTTCTAAGAAAGAAATCCAAGCTATCCATAGCTATAAAAAAAAAAATGCTCCAGATTACTACTAATTAAAGAAATACAAATAACAGCAACTCTAAGGTTCCATCTCACATCTTTCAGATTTGCAAAGTTGACCAAAAAAGGAAAATGATAAATATTGGAAAGGCTGTGGGGAAACAGGCACACTGATACAATTTGGGACTACGTTCAAAAAGTTATCAAATTATGCATACCCTCTGATCCAGACATACCCCTATTAGGTCTATACTCTGAAAGAGATCAAAGAGAGAGGATAAGGTCCTGTATATACAAAAACATTCAAAGCAACTTTTTTTTTTTAAATTAAGGGATTGTCCATCAGTTGGGGAATGGTTGAACAAATATGGTATATGAATGTAATAGAATACTCTTGTTCTATAGGAAAGGACAAAGGGGATGATTTCAGAGAAACCTAGGAAGACTTTTATTAACTTATGCACAGAGAAGTAACCTGAACCAGGAGAACAATTTATATACCAATAACAATATTGTAAGAAACAACTTTGAAAGACTTAAAAAGTCTGATCAACACAATGATTAACCATGATTCCAAAGGAGAATAAAATAAATAATTTGATTATATAAAATTTAAAAGTTTTTGCATGAACAAAAACAGTGTGGGAAATATTGAAAGTAATAACTACCTCCTATCAGGCTGGTGCTGAACTGAATAAGCATCATGAGACAAACATTTTTCAATATGGCCAACACAAGAATTTGTTTTGCCTGATTATACATATTGATTACAAGGGTTTTCTTTTTCTTTTCTTTTTTTCTTTTCAGGAGGAGGAAGAGAGAGTGTTGAAGAGTTGGAGGGAGAGAAATCAAATGCTTTTAATGGAAAATAAATTTTCATTTGAAGTCTCTTCCCATTCCCATCCATCCTCCACATAGACACCAAAGAGTTTTTCCTAAAATGCTGCTCTGACCATATCATAAGGTCTAGTGGCTCCTCAATGACTCTGATAAAATATGATTTCGTCCTTATCTCATCCATTTTAAATTTATACCTTGTGTAACCTTTATTATGTGCATCATTAAGTACAAGTCAGCATATATTATTTATAAGTAAATAAATAAATAAATACATATTGGAGTTACATGCTCAAAATCAATCAACATGTATTTATTGCCAGGCCCAATGCTGAACACTGGGGATAGAAGTACAGAGAATGAAACATCCCCTATTTGCAAGGAGCTTACATTCTAACAGAAAAACAAATGCACAAATTATATATATATATATATATATATATATATAGAAAAGGGGGGTCATAAGGATCCCTGTGTACTCCACATTGACTTAGTTTTAAAATATAATATCTCTGTTTATTGTATTTTTATTTAGTTAAATATTTCCAAATTTTATTTTAATCCATTTCAGGCTAAATTTGGGAGTGTTGGGCTGAGTGTTTGACACCTCTGCTGTATAGTATCAATCAGCCAATATACTGATTCCAGTTAGAAGTGAATGATCTAATAAGTTTGGAGACCCCTGATAGAGATTAAAGGCTCCAGAGGGAAATGAGTAACCCAGGATGGAGAGGGACTGTCTGCAAATGGGAGATTACCTTAACAAAATAGCTAGTGATCTGTTTCATTGTTTGAATGGGAGTCAGGAGGCTGGAACTGAAAATAGAATAAAAAGGCCTTGACTCCTGGGCTCTGGATGAATCCTCCTGGCTATACATTTACTTCTGACAGGCCCAGAAATAATAACATACCTGTATAAATTCTCATATGTTTGCTTTTCAAAACAAGTTCTACCACTTGCACCACCTTTCCCAGCGTGCAGAGATAGCTGCAGAAAGAATACAGCCATGGGGCAGTGATGGCTCAGTGACTGACTCCATTCTCCCTCCCTAAAATTTCTGCCAAATATCACCTCCAAAAAACCCCTTTTCAGTGGAAACCAGAGGGTACAACAGCTGGTGGGCACTGTTAGAGAAAGGGAAAGGTTGCCTCAGTTTCTTCAATTATAAAATGGGGATGATAATAATAGCACCTACCTCACAGGGTTGCTGTGAGGATCAAATGAGATAATATTTGTAAAGTACTTAGCAAAGTGTCTGGCACATAGTAGGTGCTTAATAAATACTTCTTTCCATACTTCTTTCCGCTCTTGCCTCCTTCAGCTCCCCACCAAATTATCTTCTTAATTTCCCAGCTGAGCCATGCTCCCCAAATCATGGAAGTTTAAGGCTAATTGACAATGTTTGTCCAGTCAAGATTTAATTATTAGTGTAGAAGAGGTCTCATAAAGAGCAGATTCTGTTATCAGTTAAGACTGTAACTAAATTTATCAATAATTAGCAATCTTTGATTCCAGAGGACTAATGATAAAACTTTACCTTCCTCCTTTCTGTGGAGGAGATGGTGGGTTACAGGTGTGGTATGAGGCATACAATGTCAGACAGATTCAAAGGTCTCCATTTATAAAACAAGGAGGTTGGACAATATCAGCAATAAGGTAACTTTTAGCTCCAAGATTCTATTATTCTATGCTTTTGTACAAAATTTCTATCACTGATATGTGTTCTCCAGTAACTCCTGTTTCCTTAACCTTTACTGCTAGGTTCTATTTTCCAAAATTTTAGTCATTTTGGTTGCAGGGCTTTGATGAACCTAAATTCAGTGAGAAAGAAAGTTTTAGATTAAGATAACACACTGAAAAAGGTCACCTTAAGGCCTTCAAGAAAGTGTCGAAAGTTGCTGCCAATGTTATCCCTGGCCTCTGGATAAATGGGACGTGGGACAACAGGTGACAAGATGAGGTCCCACTAACAAGGGATCAGCATCACCATGAGCCATGAAGTCATTCTTCCCTCCATCTACTTAACTTCTAGCTACTAGCCCATCTTTCCTCTTCCTTACATCAACTCTTGTGTACAGATACTGGCAGAAACAGGAAAGAATGGGTTAACACTCCATGTGACCACAACACCAGGACTGTTGTGATCAAGGAAACAGTGGTGGAGAACTGGGGCAGTTAGGATTCACTTTGCCCCCAAGAGGATTGATCTGGGACTCAAGTGTTGGCCCTTTGGTCAAGAAGAATATAAAAGCAGTTTTAGGACTTTGTTGAGGAGCTCATGAGATCCCAAGGATCCTCTTTGCTGATCATTTCTAATTTCCTTCCCAGTGGGTTTTTTTTTCCACTTTTACCTTCCTGAACTTTTTAACAGTCTTGGAAATTACTTCTATCTGGGGATATTTGGACATTTTTATTACATGGATTTTTTTTTGTTTGAATTCTTGAGCTCTGAGGGATCCATTGCATCAAATGTGGAATAGCCAGCATGGAATCTCAGAGTTGGCAGAGATCTTAGAGGTCAACTATTTCAAACCCATATCTGAACAGGGATCCCTTCGATAGTTGCCCCAGTGAACAGACATCTAGCCCAGAAGTGTCAAACATACTGCCTGCGAAGCCACATATGGCCCACAACACTCCCAAGGTTTGAAGTACAGACTATATAAATATGTGGTTTTCTAAATCAACATGTGGCTCACAAGGATCTTCATGTGTGGTTTAGTAGCCCTCAAATCTGTTTGAATTCAACACTGCTGATTCAGCATTTTCTAGAACACCTCCAGTGATACAACTCAAGTATTTCCAAAGTAGCCTATTCTATTTCTGATAGGACTCATTGTTTAAAAGTTCCTTATGTAACCTGAGCCCCAAAGCCTATTGATATGGAACTGTCCCCTCAGTGGTGGAGCTCAGTGTTCTCTACCTATATGAGGGGCTGGGAGGAAATAGCAAGACAGGAGAGAGATCTGAGGTTCTCCTGGCTTCAAACTTGGAGAAAGAAGATTTGCAATATTAACCTGTCTTCAGGTTACAGAGGGGAGAGAAAGATTCCAGGGGAGAAACCAACATGAGAGGAACTGAAAATCTCTATCATGTCCCTGTCGTCAGTGTGCTACACTAGGACTTAAGGGAATTTTTTTTTCTTTAGCAAGATTTGGGACTCTCTCTTGGTTGAGTTGAACTACTTCATACTCAATGGTATATATGTGTGTGTGTGTGTGTGTGTGTGTGTGTGTGTGTGTGTATACACACACACATACATATACATATATACATATATATATGTGTGTGTGTAAATACACATGTTTATACATACACATATGTACATATTTTTTTCTCTGATTTCTGCTTTGCTGTTGACTTGGAGAGATATGACAAAACCCCACAATTATAATAACTAGTGCTTATACAGTACTTTAAGGTTGCAAAGCATTTTACAAATGTTAGCTTATTTGTGAGTTAAGTGCTATTATTGTCCCTATTTTACAATCAAGGACGTTGAGCTAAGAGAGATTTTTTGTCCAGCTCAGTGTCTCACAGCTAGTGTCTGAGGTAGGATTTAAATTTGGGTCTTCTCAACTCCTGGTCTAACACTCTATCCATGGTATCACTTCTATAAGAGAAATACATCAAAGAGCTGTAAAACAAACTATTTGAGTTTGGAGAGGGGGAGTAATTACAGTCTATGGGATCAGAAAAGGATCTGACGTTGAATTTTGCTCTAAAGAAGGAAAACCTCTTCACACTTGTTCTGTGCACAAATTAAATGAGTACTCCTAAGATACCTGTGAGAAACAGTGATTCCAGAGCAGCATCAGGCGCAATCGGCCTGTTCTGTTCCTGTTCTCTGGGACCCAAGTGAATGTAATGGACTAGAGGCAAAGCTGCCGTGGATATTTTGCCATGCATGGAAATGCCCTTGCTAGCTTCCTGCTTGGGGAGCTAGCAAGGGGGTGAGTTAAAATGTCACGGCTTGGGGTGGGACTGGGGGGCATAGTATAGATAGTAGGTCAAACAAGTTCCCATGGCCATCTGATGACAGAGGAACCTGGAAATTCCAGATAGGGATCTATGGGGATCTATGGCACTGGAGGGGCTGATGCCTGCTCTGGGGAAGATCATACTGACAAGGGGGAATGTTAATTTGTTCTCATTTGGTTCTAAAATCCTGAGTAAAGGTTTAAACAAGAAATCTTTGTGAATGTAAGTGACTTCCAATAAAATACGTCAGGGATGGAATGAGGAAGCAGGGTTTCCTTGTAGTAGGATGAGGGCAGCTGAGCTATAATCTGATTGTATAAATTCATGCCAAACCCTAGGTCAACACAAGAATCTGGGACACCACCTACATAAGGGTGGAATCGAGAGGAGAATCACAACCAGCTCTCAGAGAGCCTGAGAGAGACACAAAGAGGTGGGATGATACCCCAGATTTCTCTCTGGTTTTGGGTTCTGCACATGATAGGTGGAGTAAGCCCTGGACTGGCAACACACACACACACACACACACACACACACACACACACACACACACACACAGCCAGGAGCAAGCACTGAGAGCCGTACCTTCTGGTTGTCCACAGAAGTTTATTGTCTAGGGGGAAAGAATCCTCTAGCTCATGTGCCATCTCCTATGGGAAGTCATTCGTGATCCCCTTCTTCATTATTGTTCTCTCCGTCCTCCTCAAATTATCATGTAGCATATACGATGGTATCACATCTTAGCGGTTCTAAAATTGGCTCATAAAGCTAAAATCTCATCTAGTCAAAATTACCCTCTCTCCACAGCAGGTCTCCACAAGCAACAGCCTCTGACATGTTGAGACAATGGGAAGTTAGCACGCCAGATTGTTGACTTTCAAGATAGACTCCAGGTATGGCTTTGCCCAGATTGCGGACAGATAAGCCACCATCATCTCTCCTCTCTCCATTCCCCTTATTTCCCATCCCCCCTCCTCATTGCCCTCCTTTTCCTCTGCCCTGCAAAGGGAGGGGGCAGGTCCAATGTAGGGGTCCTGACATTGAGGGCTGGGGTGCAGACTGAGCTTCTACTCACTCCTTGGCATACATGCACTCATTGGATAGAACAGTATGGCTACAGAATTGCCTGCATTATTTAAATGGTTTTTGGTTTGGTTTTGGTTTTTTGCCTAGTCCATGTAGTTGAATTCCAAAAGTTAGTTGTGTGATGCATAAATGCTACTGAATACTTATTTAATTCCCTATTATATCACCCATTAAATGTAAAAGGGAATTTTTACCTTCACCTACCCCTGCCTACCATAATGCCTTGCACATGGTAGAAACTCTTTAATAGCTATTGGATTGGCTGGGATGGGATCCAATTGGAAATGGACTTTTTACTGCTTTGCATCATCCACGAATAAAATCAGAATGAAAATGAGAAGAAAACAGAATTGACAGCATTTGACTCAAAACAGCTATGGACTTAGCTTGTTTGTCTAGTCCAAACAAGATCAATGTGTAAACACATTGGACGCAGGGCATGTGAAAAATCAAAGCTACATGTGAAAGCCAAGTTACACATGGATTCAGGATAGCCGGGACAAAAGCAGGACCACACACTTCCCCAGGCACGCTTCTGTCCAAGCGAAGCAGAAGCAGCCCCAAATGCCAAACCAATGATTCCTAGCCCCATTTTAAAAAGCCTCAGGGTGCCTCTAGTTGACTCAGTGGTTGTTTCTAAATTCTCCAAACCAAAATCATTGTAGCTTGCTCTAATTTGGAGCACACGTATCTGCCACCCATTCCAATCTGGGGCCACTGCAGGACCTAAACAAAGATGACAGGGTTCACAGTTTCCCAAAGTCAGGAAATCACTCTGCTAAAAGCTTGGTGATCTCTACATCTGCAGTGACTGCACCTGGGACTTAACCAGATGAATCGCATAGTCACGGGGCCTTGAATAGCCTTCCCCTGTTCTCCTGCCTCTGACCAACACTGCAGTGCAGACAGGCTGTCTCAGACATCAGCACCCTCCCGAGAACACAGTTCCACAGTTAATGTGAAACCCTGCCTGCCTACCGGATAAAGCATGTCCCTGATTCATGACAGGATATTGGATTCAATTCAGTACCACAAAATGAGACGATAACCCAACTGGATCTTTCAGCCATGTTCTAAACCACACACACAACAAGCCTAAAATAAAATTCTCCATGATCTGTGTCATGTTGGATTGTCACAAGGTTAGATTATAGGTGTGTCTGAAATCATGCACCTGGGTCCTCCATGCCCAGGAAAGGGGGGAAGGGTACATGTATAGTTCAGGAGACCCTTGAAAGGATCCAGTTCTGAAATGTGCATCCAGGAACAGCTTTTCTGTTTTGCACTGTCAGACTGACAGCCATCAGCCACCAGCGACCAGATCTGGGATTCCTGCCAATTTCACAGGCAAGCTGTACAGGCCTGTCTTCTCTCCTATCTCAGGTTGTTTAAATCTACCAATTATATTTCACTGCATGCAATACAGAATGCAAAACAGAAACTAAAATTAGAAGGCGAAGATGCTAATAGGACTAGGCTACAGACAGAGGAAGCTCACAGGAGGTGCCATTAGAAAGAACATAGAGGATTGATGCCAGGGACCCCTGATAAAAGCAACCGAATGGAAGAGAGAATCTGTGGAATGGGAGAGGAGGGGGGTAGGAGTTGGTATAATTAGAGTGAATCAATTGATTCTTGCACCTGCAAATAATTCTTTTTGTCTTTAGGGTAGCCCAAAGCTCCACGATCTGCTTGCCTTTAATTGAATCTCTTTCATATTCATCAACATCTATTCTCAGTAAATTACAGGCAAATTTTCAGTAAATTGCCCGGCAATTTGTAGTTATCAGATTTGCTTCTAAAACTGAGAGAAGAGTTAAGGTCTGTGTCTCTAAACAAGTTGATAACATCAGAAGCAATGCCAGGTTGTTAATGTCCATTCATTCTTTCTTTCAATAAACATTTATTAGCACTTAGTAAGTGCTAGGCACTGGGCTAAGCCCTAGGAGAAATACAAACATGAATAAAATCGGAGCGCTATCACTCTATTGCCCTAAAGGAGTGTACAATCTATTAAGTGCCCCTAAGACATGGAAGCTTCCATCCATAATTGAGCAAGAGTAAACATCACTTGGGCCAAGGGAATACTCAACCCTACCCAATTAATGCAAACTGTCTCTGCAAAGAAGTCTTGCAGAGAACCCTTGAGACAATACAGGGATGAGAGAGGGTAGGCTCCGCAGATGATTGGGCATCTGGCAATGAGCACAAGTATCACATTTAAGGTAGCACTGAGGGCCATTTAGTGCTGGTGATGGTTAAAACCAGCCCCTGTAGTTTTCCGAGGCAGAACAGTGACTGGCTGTTATTTGGGGGGAGGGGTCAAATGATTATGTGACTGCCTATGTGTTGTGGCCAAAAGACAGAATCACACATACCCTCCTGAGGAAAGTGTGTGGGTAGTTGTCTTATTTATCTGTAGGCTGTGGAAGTGGACTTCCCCCAAGCAGCCACAGTCACTCTGGAACCAGCTTCTGATGTCCAGCTGACTCTAGGTTTAGCTAGCACAGCATAGGGGACCTGAGTTTGAAAAGTCTCTAACGAAAATGTTTCCTTGATTCTGAATCAGGGATGTGACGACAGGGGAAGGGAAGATGTGAACACAGGCAAGCATAATACAGAATAAAACATAAGTGCATTAGAATATAAGTGCTAGGAGATAAGACAAAGGAAAAATCACTTTCCTCCCACAGAGGTGGAATGGAGAAGCAATCAAAAGAGGTAGCATGTGAGCTGGACATTGAAATATGGGTAGGATGTGAACAAGTGGGGGTGGAAGGAGAAGGACATCTTGGGTGTAAAGGAAGGGAGGGAAGGTGAGAAGGAAGGAGAACTGGGAGGTCAGGGATGGTGAGTAATGTGATAGGTATCTGTTTATATATTTGTTTCTTAAAGTGGAAGGCAAATTGCAGTTTTAAAATGCACCCCAAGAGTAGAATATTGTCAATACCATCCAACTCCATTAATGTGTCCACTGGTTTTGCTGAACCGATTTTTTTCTTTCTTGTTTTATTCTTTGTTACAAGGGTTGATTCAGTGGGGGAGGGAAGGGGATATATCTGGAAAGGAAGGAAGGTGATAGAAAAATAAGATGTTGATACTTAAAAAAAAAACCTGAGCCTGCAGGTGGGGTGGTACAGCCAGCTAGGAGAACATGGAAGCCCTGAGAAGCCAGGGGGCCTGGGACTTGAGACTGAGGGAGGTTTTGGACTTGAAACTAGGACCATGAGAACAGAGCTAAACTATGACCCTAGTCCTATTCCCCTCCCCAGAGAATGAGGTGGTACAAAGAGGAGGGGCACTTTATGCCTCCCACATATTGGGGGAGTAAGTTTGTATATTTGTGATTGTACCTTATGAAGTAAATATTCCTTTTTGTAAAACTCCAGTGTTACATATAAATGTGTATACATACATAAACATAAAACTATCACAATAAATTATTATCACAAAGAAAAACAGCGCCAACAGTGTAGATGACGCGTTTGAGGGCAAAAAAAATATACTAGATAGTTTCTTAAGGACAGTTTGGAACAGGGAGCTCCCATGTGATGGTTACTCAGCCAGATGCCTCAACAAAAGGACCTCAGAAAACACAGCACAGTCCTCTCCAGTCATTGCCAAGATTCCTCCTAGCCCCTCTAGGAACAACAGCATGTAACAATAACACATAGTAACACAGTGAAAGATATTTCAGGATCGGCTGTAAGTTCCTGAGAGGTCCTCCAAAATACACCTCAACACTATTATACTTGGCTCCCAATCCAGTCCTTTTCTATTCTCAGACCTGGCCTCCCATCCCCCATTTTTATGGATGACTGAGAGCTGACTTTTTGAGAAGCACATGAAACTCTCCCTGAATGCATGGTTGTTATTATTAGCATAGCAATCTAGGAATGGGAGAGATCCAGGCTACTGCTCATGAAGGCTCAGGAGTCATGAAGCAAGAGGCGTGATTGGTTACACAGGTGTCAGCAGGAAAATTTATCACGAACTTCAGTTATATCAGCATTGGAGATTCTTTTCCTCCACTTTTTGCAGGTGAGGAACATAAGTCCTTAAGTAGCAAAGTGACTTGCATAAGATTATATAATGTTAGAACTGAGATTAGCTTCTCCTCGCTCCCACCCCAGGGCTCTTCCCACTATACCGTACTGCCTTCTCTATTCATGGAAGTCACACACAGAGAATAAAATTAGGGCAAAATAAACATGTATCTTGGAATAATGCCTACTTTTGCTATTGGAAGGGCCCTCAGAGGTCACATGTCCAACCCACACATGAAAAATAATCACCTCTCAGACATAGCTAAGAAATGGTTACCCAGTCTTTGCTAGAAGACCTCTAATGAAGGGGAATCCACTGCCTCCCAATCCCATTTTTGTATAGTTCTAATTCCTAGGAAAATTTTCCTTAAGTCAATCAATTTCTCTGTAACTACCATTCATTGCTACCAGTTCTGACCTTTGAGACTAAATAGAATAAATCTATTCCTTCCACAAGACAACCTTCAGATTGGGATGTGTAAAAAAGTTCGAGAGACATAGTTTCTGGGTAATTAATCATTTTATTAATCATGTTAGCAATAATTAATAAAAGGGGTTAGTGACACTCTCGAATACCAAAGACCCCTCATGGAACCCATTCAATGTTTACATGCCTTTGGAAGAGTGGGTGTTCCTGAAGGTAGCAATTGACTCTGATTGATTAATAAGTAATGAAAAAAATGAATATTATAATGAGAAATGGCATTGTTCTAATGAAGGGCTGGGAGACATAACTCTGATTACTTAGTCTTGGACAAAGAGACTTATCTCTTATCTAGACTACCCTGCTTAGGACAATCTAGACAAAAAGGGGTTGAGGCAACTAGGTGACACAATAGATAGAGCTCCAGCCTTGGAGTCAGGAGGACCTGAGTTCAAATCCAGCCTCAGACACATAACAGTTACTAACTTTGTGACTTTGGGCAAGTCACTCAACCCCATTGCCTAGCAAAAATTTAAAAAAAAAAGGGAGGGGTCCACTTCTGCTCAGATCTGGCTGAGTGGAACACAATGGGCCAGAATTCACCTTAGATTAAATTTTTTGTAAGGTTCTCTAGTTGGTTGGGGTAACAACTCCCACCCAGGATCAAAAAGCTTGTACCCTGGGGATTTGAGAAATCTCATCCAACAAAAATGTCCTTCAGGTGCTGGCTTGGCCTAGTAGAAAATGAGGATCTAGGAAAGGAAAAATCCTGGATCTTTCCAATATTAACAATTAGTTATAAATTAATCATTTCTCTCCAAATGCTCAAAGACAGCTATTGTTCACTCCCCTACCCCCTTCAACTAAGCTCTTCTTTCCTCCAAGCTAAATAGCCCCAGTTTCTTCAACTTGTCCTCATGTGACATAATCTCAAGACCCTTCACCATCCTATTTGCCTTCCTCTGGACACTCTCCAACTTCTCAATGTCCTTCTTTCAAAATGGCTTCCAAAACTGAAGACAGTGCTCCAGATATGGTCATCTCAGGGCAGAGTACAGTAGAATTCTCACTTCCCTCTATACCAAGAGTTATCTCTCAATGTAGCTTGAGGTTGCAATAAGAAGCAACTTAGTATAGTGAATAAAGTACTGGACCTAGAGTTAGGAAGGACTGAGTTTGAATCCTGTCTCTAATATTTACTATGTCTATGACCTGGGGAAAGTCCCTTAACCTCTCCAAACCTTGGTTTACTCATCTGTAAATTATTGGTAATAATACCTATTGTAACTGCTTTACAGGATTGTAATATAGCTAACACATATTTTTAAAAAAAGATACCTTTTTGGTATTTTCTCAGCCTTAAAGTACCTTGTCAATGTCAGCTACTGACATTGCTTTCTTTGTTGCCAGGACACACTATTGATTCATACTGAGCTTGCGGTCTACTAAAAAGCCCAGATCTTTTTCAGAAAATCTGCTAACTAGTTAACCCTCCCATATTATACCCATTAAGTTGCTTTTGTTAATCCAAGAGTAAGACTTTACATTTAACCCTGTTAAGTTATATTTTATTCGCTGTTCTAGCTCAGTGGTGTTAAACTCAAATTGAAATGGATTGACTATACATAAGGATCCATGCAGGCCACATGTTGACTTAGAAAACCACATATTAACATTACCTATGTTTTGTTGTACTTTTATTTATTTCATTAAATATTTTCCAAATATATTTTAATCTGGTTCTGGCAATACTGGGGAGTATTGCTGGCCAGCAGGCTGCATGTTTGACACCTCTGTACTAGCCCATCAATATACGTTTGATTCCTAACTCCAGTATGTTAGCTACACCATCTAACTTTGTGTTATTTACAAATCTCAAAAGCCTCCCATATCATTGGTATAAATGGCAATCATCACAGGATAAAGCACCTAAATGTTTTATGGTCTAGCCTATATCTTCGTCTTTTCCACAAAAATAGAAAGAGAAATTTTTGTCACTGTTTTGCCAAAACGTAGGAAAAGTGTATCTGTAGCATTTCCTTTGCCTTTCAGTTTAGTAAAACTGCCAAAAAAAAAAAAGGAAATGACTATAACTCATATTCTAATCTTAGAGATGTGGGAAGATCATGCTAATTAGAGCAGGTTACCCTGGAAGCTGTAGGTCCTCCAGGTTTCCTGTGACCTTGAAAAAAGAGATTTCTTTTCTTTCTTTTTGCACTAAATATGGTGACTTTTTTTGATGATACACAATATAGAATTCTACATTTTCTATTCCCTACTAAAAGGGCAGTTTGGGGCAATTACTGTGAATGGGGTATAGGGTGTCCAATATAGGAAAATCGGTTAGGAATTTGGGTTCCCCAGTGGTAGAATTCCTCCTTTGGCTCAGGATAAAGATCCATGGCTTTCTATTTTACTCCTGGGAGTCAATGTAGACCATGAGGTCTACTACATGGTTCCTATAACCATGTTCATTGTCATACCAAGAAATGAACTTGACAAAATAGTCTTCGAGGGCTACACCAGCAGCAGTATCAAAGGTAGAATAGTGGTTGTTGCTGTTGAAGTCACAGGATACAACCTGTTCCTCTGTGTAGCCCAAGATGCCCTTCAAGAGTCCCCCTGATGTTTCTCCACTTTCTTGATAGCATCATAGTTAGTAGATTTCACCAGGCAGCAATTCATATCCATAATAGATACATTGGGAGTGGGAACATGGAAGGCTATGCCTATAAGCTTCCCATTTACCTTGTGAATGACCTTACTTATAGCCTTAGCAGCACAATTAGAAGCAGGGATAATGTTTTGGGCAGCACCATGACCATCATGCCACAAATTGCCAGAGGGACCATCTACCATCTTCTAGGTAGCAGTAAATGCATAGACTGAAGTCATGAGTTCTTCCACAGTGCCAAAGTTGTCATGAATGACCTTGGTCAGAAAAGCCAAGCAGTTGGTATCGCAAGAGGCATTACTGACAATCTTAAGGGAATTATCATATTTTTCATGATTCACTCCCATGAAGAACATAGGGGCATTAGCAGGAAGGTAGAGTGATATACTTAGCTCCGCCCTTCAAGTGAGCCCACCCTTTTCCATTGAGGTAAGTATACCTGTGGACTCTATTACATACTCCGCTACAGTGTCTCCATATTTAATATTGGTGAGATCATCCCAGAAGATAGTAAAGGCTTTTCCATTAATCATCAGCTTTCCATTCTCAGCCTTGACAGTGCCCATGAACTTATAATGAGCGGGATCATATTGGAACATATAAACCATGTAGTTGAGGTCAACAAAAGGGTTACTAATGACCACAACATTCACTCTGCTTGAGATGAATATAGCCCTGGTCACCAGGCACCCAAAATAGCCAAATCCATTGACTCTACTTCACGATCTTGCCTCAGAGATGCACTAAAAGATCCTGGCACTAGGCTTAGGAAAAGATCTGAGAGAGAAGAGTTTTCCAAAAGGGAGTGGAAGTGGCCGTGCAGGAGAGATGTGGGACAGGAATGAGTTCCATCTAGCCAGGGGCGACCTGAAGCCAGCCATTCATACTCAGAAATTAGCAAATGCTACAAATCAAGGTTTGACTTACTGTTTTGTTGATTTTCTAGACATAAGAAACTCATGGAGAAAATAGCAATAATGAAGATTAAACTTAAAAGTGTATTGTGGGTATGTTTCCACTCCAAAGAGCCAGTTGTTAAGCCTCTACCATCACATGCCTGCATCAGCATTCTGGCTTTGCACTGACTAAGCAGGTATTAGAGTAATTGCCAGCAGCCATAATTCACATAAAAAGAGGAGAGGTGAGGTCAAGATCAAGACAGACTGGAGTAGAGGAAGTGATAAGACACAAGTGAAGTACAGACAGACAGACTGTAGCCTAGAGCCTGAGAGCAAGTTGGGCCAAAAGAGCAGATGGATGGTTGATGAGATGGCCAAATCCATCCACAGCACTTTTCTTCTCTCTCCATCTCTGGAATGGAGAAGCTGTTCTCCATTTACCTATCCAGTATATCCCTATTTCTCCTCTAACTAGGAAGGAAAAGAGGAGAAGGAAAGACATTTATTCACTCTCAAGTGCAGTCATAGCAATTGGCATTTGGAAGCTTTATTCCCTTAATTGCTTATTCATATTTTTATGTGACTTGAAGCTGCTATTAAACTATGAAGGGAATATGGGACAAACCATGAATTTGTCTGACTATTAATATATGGAGCAGGAGGGAGGAAAGGGAGTCATACCCAACAGAGGAGAGGAGAGTTTTTCCTCAGCAAAATCTGGAGAAGGGGTGACCAAGTTATTTCAGAATGTATATATTCAGATCATATCCTTGATCTGTTTCCTTTTGAATTTAGATACAGGCACAAGAGAACAAACTTGAAGTTGAGCATAGGGGGAAGAAGTGGGAAAGGGGGAAATTGGTACAGTTTTTGACTAAGTATTTTGGTGCTGCTGTTTCTGAAATTATTATTGCTAGCCTTACCTGGACTTGGAGGATTTGAGGCACATGAGCCTCATGGGGCCCTCTCAGCACTGCCCCCACCCCAGCAGGGCTGGAACATGACTTGTTCCTGATAAAGCCATGGTTTTTAGTAGCCACTTCTCCCTTTTCTAGACATTCACTAACCATTTCTTTAATAATCTATTCTAAACTTTTGCTAGCAATCAAAGTCAACCTTATTGGCCTAGAGTTTGCAGGGTCCATTCTCTTCATTTTTTGAAATTTAGGACATTTTCCCTTCTCCAATTCTTTGAAACTCTCCTCTTTTCTGTGCTTTTTCAGAGATCATTGACAGTGACTTGGCAGTCTGCCAGTTCTTTGGACACCTAAAATGTAATCTATCTGGACCAAGTGATTGAAATCATCAAGAGTGGTTAGGTAATTTCTCATCATCTCTTTGCTTATCTTGGGTGCCACCTTCCTGTTAGACATCTTTGCACTATCTTTTCCAGTCCAAAGATCATTATTTTTGGCAAAGAAAACAGAAACAAAATAAGGGTTGAGCAGATCTGTATTCTCTCCATTTTTAGATACCATTATGCTATTTACCCCTAACAACGGTCTTATCCCATCTTTGATCTTCATATTTTCCCAATACAGCTAAAGTCTTTATTCAAGGCTGGCTTGACCCAAAAGCAAACCCAGGATGCAGCCACAATGCCCCCTTATAAAAGAGCATAAGGGCCACCACAGGAGTTAAAATGTTAACACTTTAATAACCCCAACACAAATCTCTCATAGATCAAGCAACCAGTTGGAGTTTTTCAGGAGCAATCAGTTTGTTGGCATCATTGCCTTCTCTCTTCTACCCAGTTACCTCTTGAGTCACTATCTAGTTCCCCATTCTCAACCCCTCCCGAGCACAAAGCTTTGAGCCAGAATAATCATGGAACATCTTTCAAATTTTTGACAATTTTCTTAGAACTGTTACAGAGTTCCATTATACAGTAGCCATCAAAGTCATCATCATCACCACCATCATCATCATCATCAATTCTACTACTATTATTACTTTTCTTATAACAACAACAATAATTATCAATATCCTCTCCCTAGTGCTCTCCCAGCACTTCACAGGTATGTATTATATAATGCAATCTTACAACATCCTGGTTGAGAGGGAAGGTATAATTATACCTCATTTTTAGGAAAGGAAGCTGAGAGCCAGGGAGCTTCCATTAACCTATTTACCAAGGAAGATGCCAAGACCAGGGCAGGGTTAAGAAATAGCTCTGGGTGACCTGACTCTTAATCCTCTTGCCAAGTCACTCAACTGCCTGGGTAGTAAGTACAAAAAACACAACATAAATAACCTACATTTTTTTGCTCTATTCCCTAAAAAGTTCTGAGGTAAGCATGTTTCTTAAGGCCATATTCTTCAGAACAGTGTAATAATCTATCTCCTAGCAGCTAGATGCCTACTAGGCCTGCTCTCTTTTTAATGTTTCTTACTGACTGAGCACCAAAGGGTTCCTGAGTCCTCCATGAGCACACATTCCAAAGAACCTGAGTTTGAATGCTTACGTAGGAAGAGATCACTAAGCATCACTTCATCAGCTGAACAGCACAGAAATCTTGATCGCAGTCTTGAACTAGTGACCAAAAGTTGTGCATTGCCTTAGAGAGTGAAATGATGTCTATTTTTCCATTTTGTTGCATAGATTCTGGCTGCTTCAACGTTCAGATAACAAAGTTAAGTCCTTCTACTTATTAATTCATGGCAGGCAGTTAGTTGGCACAGGGGTGTTGGACTTAGATTCAGTAAGTCCTGGGTTCAAATGCTACCTCAGACATTTATGATTTGTACCCTGGCCAAATCATTTTATATCTCTTGGCTTTAGATTTCCCATCTCTAAATGAGGATAACAATAAACTCTACCTCCCAAAGTTATTGTGACAATAAAATGAGATAATATTTGTAAAGCACTTTGCAAATCTGAAGGCATTAAGTAAGGGTTAGCTGTTATTACATTGTGGAGAGGATCCTTGTTCAGTTATTGATTAGAAGAGATAGCTACTGAGGTTTCTTCCAACCCTATGACTCTGTCACCAGGAGAGTGACAAGTAAATGTATAGCTAGCATTTTTATAGTGCTCTAAGGTCTATAAAGTACCTTACAAATACTACCTCATTTTATCCCCAGCAAATTTGGGGATAGGCGCTAGTATTATATCCATTTTACAGACAAGGAAACTGAGGCTGATAGAGGTTAAATGACTTGTCCCCGGTCACATAACTAGTGTCAGAAGTCACATTTGAACTCAGATCTTCCTGACTCCAAGTCCAGCATTCTATTCACTGCACTATGTCATATATGTATGTATATGTACATAACTATATATGGGTACCATGTACATATATGCGTGTATGCATATACATACCTATATATATGCATATATATATATATAATATGCACATTTTTCTCTGTAGGAAGTTAGCTGGGTCATAGAGGGTTTGAATCTATAACCACACTCTAACCAAATGAATTAAGAAGTCCAAATAACCATAGCCTGGTGACCTGTCAATGACAGGCATCTTACATAAGAGTACTTCCTTGGGGGCTAGATTTGAATATACCCTGAACAGACATATTTTGCCACAAGTCAGGACTCGTTTCTTTCGTCTTCTCTCTGCTGTCTCATTCCCTTCCCAGGCACAGTGAATAAGCTGATGGCTATTTATTGATTACTGTACACTGACCATGCATTTATTTTTGTATAAGAAAATAGAGTAAGATTGAGTCTCTGCCCTAGGGCCCTGGCATGACTCAGCAACCTGGCTCTGACTTTCAGATGCAGCCAGTGTATCTTTCCTTTTCCCTGGGACCCTGAAATCAATGTTACTCTGCAGTTTTTGCAGAGTCACTAAGACTATTCCAGTCAGAGCAGTGAAAGAAAGCCTTTGTGAGACAGGCCAACCAGGCTGCATGAAGCCTGCCTGATCAGAACAGGGAGTCAGCCTTACAGGCAGGGCCCCTGAACCAGACCCACCTGAGCTAGTCACAGGTAATATAATACTCAACTGCTAGTCATAGAGCACTGCAGGACGTATAAGGCAACAGTTCTTAACCTCTTTTGGGTCGTGGCCGCCTCCAACAGTCTGGCAAAGCCTTTGTACCAATTCTCAGAATCATGTTTTTAAATGCACAAAATACATAAAACTGCAAAGGAAACCAATTATATTAAAACACAAAGTTATAAACATTAAAAGAAAACAAATTCATGAACTCTGGTAAGGAACCACTGGGATAAGAGTGTTAAAATGCCCTTAGGGTTAAAATGCCTTTGCCCAGGCAAAGTGGGCATCATTCATATTCATATAGATCTAGGTGTTGCTATAACTATACTTATACCCCTACCTATAAATGGATATAAATATAGCTATAGATAGAGAAAGAGATGGATATGGATGGAGATAGATATGTGGATACAGATGTGGAATAATCACAGCTAGGACTGGTATATAGATTCTAAGTCACCACATGAGGAAATGAATCACTTTTTTCTCTGAACTCCTACAGCACTTATTATCTATACTGCCCATTTTGATACTCAATCATTCACGTAACCTATTGTCCTCTGCTTCCTGCATATAATTCTTGTATCCCCAGATAAAGTGATGGGAGAGGGTTGGGGGAAGCCAACTTTCACTGAGATTTAAAGGCTCTCTGAGTGAATCACTACAGAACCATCCAAAAGAGGAGTGAGCTGCCTTGAGACTCCCACTGGGTTCTTCCTCACTGGCCACCTTCAAACAAAGGTTGTCAAGCTATTTGTCTGGGATGTTCTAGAAGGGATTCATGTTCAGTCTGTCAGATAGCATTTATTAAGCACCTGTTATGTGCCCAGCATTGTACTCAGGTGAGGCATGGGTTGTAATAGATAACCCCTAAAGTCCCTTATGATTCTGATATTCTGTGACTGATTCTGTGATTCGAGAGCCACACAACAGAAAAAAAGAGCAAGTAAGAATATTCCCTGCCTCGATTTTGAGAAGTGTAGCTTGAAGGAACTCAAGGACTCAGAAAAATTGTCCTGAGACAGAGAAATTAGGAGCATCTAATTTGACCACAGAGTGAGAAGGAGATACTGAGGAAGTAATAAAAAAAACTTTCCTCATAACAGGGAACAAAGCAGACAGACAGACTGCTGGCTGTGAAAAGCCCTAGAGGGAAAAGAAAGATAAAGAGCTTTTTTGGTACAAAAGACAGAGAGAAGAAGGAGGAAGAAGAGGAAGAAGAAGAAGAAAAAGAAAGAAGGAAAAAAGGAAGTAAAGAAGGAAAGAAGAAAAGAAGCAGGGAAGGAAGACAGGAAGGAATGAAGGAAGGAAGGAAAGAAGGCAAATGTTTAGAAGTGCGGAGCTAATGACACAAGTATTTAATTAACACAAGTGCCTAATTTATACTTAGGAATTTCTTGTCTTTTAAACTTGGTTCTAATTGATAAGATTCAAGATTCAAGTTATGTACTTACTATTTTCTCAGTAAAGAACTATAATTTTTTAGCAAAAGGACCAGAAAGAAAGGGAAGGGAATGAGCATTTATTAGCACTAATATGTGCCAGGCACTGTCCTAAACACTTTATAAATATTATCTCATTTGATCCTCACAACAACTTTTGAGGTAGGTGCTGTTATTACCTTCATCTTACAGTTGAGCAAATTGAGATTAAGTGACTTGCCCAGGGTCACATAGCTAGTAAATGTCAGAGGCCAGACTTGACTCCTCACCTAGTACTCTATCCATTGTGCCACCCAGCTGCCGGTAGATAATATTTCCTTTTCTAATACTCCATATCTGAAGAAATCTCACCTTTTGGGTCTAAATTGCCTTGAGCAGGCATCATGGTTCACCTGGTAACAGCTCCTCTAAATACAGGTTTAGAGCCTCCAAAGAATGAATCCACCTCCATGGAATTCAGCCTGTTTCAATAACAAAGCATCCTATTGAAAACAGTGTAGACTCAGAGCACTGGAATCTGAGTCCAAGGACTTTGGTTGGAAACCATGCTCTGCTACTACATGCGCTCCATTAGGCAAGTTGATTCCCCTAGCAGACTCTAGCTTTGGAGCTCTAACGTCTCTTTCAGTTCTAAGTTTCATGGTCCTATGAGCTTTCCTCCCAAATTTGACCAGAGTTCTAATGGTCAAAGGCAGCAGGACATAGCAGATAGAATGCTAGATTTGGCATCAGGAGATCCTGGGTTCAAATATTACCTCTGGTACTTGCCAGCTGTTTGACACTGGGTCAGTTGCTTAACCTCTATGCTACGTGTTTCAGGCAACATCCTTGGACCCATCCACCAAGTTGTAGGGTTATAAGCTGTATTGGTGGAGGGAATTTCCCACATTGGCAAAAGTTTCAAGTTCTCTTCCAGGTTATAGACATAGATTTAGAGCCAGAAGGGAGATTTAGTGCAATTTAGGACAACTTCAACTAGAACAGGTAGGTGGCACAGTGGATAGAGTGCTGGACCTGGAGTTAGGAAGACCTGAGTTCCAGTCTGGCCTCAGACACTTAGTAGCTGTGTGACCCTAGGCAAATCACTTAACCCTATTTGCCTCAGTTTCCTCATATGTAAAATAAACTGAAGAAGGAAATAGCAAACCACTCCCGTATCTTTGCCAAGAAAACCCCAAAAGGGGTCAGCATGTTTCCAGCTGCCCCAGAATTCTGCCTCTGTCAAAGCCTGCCCTCAAGTGCCATTAGGCCTACCTATTTAGCCCTGAGAGATATATTATCCCCTTACCCATCTCTGCTTTCTCATCAAATGTGCTTCTTGTCCATTTCCTTCCTTTAACCCTTCATAGAGCATCTATCCTAGGTACTAGAGGCTTTCCTATGGTTCTTGTTACTTCCATGAATACCAGTGCAAATTTTGGGTTATCCATCTGTCATCCTTTATTTTAACTATGTGATCAGCAAACCTTTTTGTCTAGTCACATAGAGGATCATAGGTTCATGGATTTAGAGTTTCTTGCTGTTGTCCCATGATTTCTGCAAAGTTTAGTCAGTCAATAAGCATTTATTAAATACCTACTATGTGCCAGGCACTGTGTTGTCCACAAGATTCTTTCAACTATTCGTAGATTATGGGACAACAGCAAGAAACTGACTTTGGAGATGGGCAAACACACATACACATATACACGTACACACCATATGCAATAAATATAATGACATATAAAAAGTATATAATGTGTTAATTACTTATGAAAATATATTTTATTTCACTAAATATGTCCCAATTACATGTAAAAAAGTTTAACTTTCGCTTCTTAAAACTTTGAGTTCCACAGATTCTCTCTCTTCCTCTCATCCCTCCCCTGACCTTGAGAAGACAAGGAATTTGATACTGATTATACATGTGAAGTCATGCAAAACATTTCCATATTAGCCATGCTATAAAAGAAAACACAGACAAAAAAATAAACAAGAAAAACAAAGTTTAAAATATGTATACTTTGATCTGCACACAAAATTCATCAGTTCTCTTTCTGAAAGTGGATAGCACTTTTCATCCTAGGGTGTTTTTTGGAATTATTTTGGATCATTGTTTTGATCAGGGTATCTAAGTCTTTCACAGTTGATCATCTTTTGAATATTGCTGTGTACAATATCATCCTGGTTCTGCTCACTTCACTTTGCATGAGTTCATGTAAATCTTCTCAAATTTTTCTGAAAACATCCTGCTTTTCATTTCTTATAGCACAAAAGTATTCCTTATATTTCTTATAGCACAATCACATACCACAACTTGTTCAGCTATTCCCCAATTGATTGGCATCCTCTTAATTTCCAATTCTTTGCTACCACAAAAAAGAGCTGCTATAAATATTTTTGTACAAATAGGTCCTTTTCCCTTTTCTTTGATCTCTTTGGGATACAGACCTAGTAGTCCTATTGCCAGGTCAAAGGGTATGTACAGTTTGATAGCCGTTGGGCATAGTTTCAGAATGGCTGGACCAGTTTACAACTCCACCAATAGTGCATTAGTGTCCCTATTTTTCCACATGCCCCACAACATTTATCATTTTCCTTTTCTGTAATGTTTGCCAATCTGATAGGTCTGGCATGGTACCTCAGAGTTGTTTTAATTTGCATTTCTCAAATCAATAGTGATTTAGAGCATTTTTTCATATGCCTATAGATAGCTTTGATTTCTTTGTCTGAAAACTGCCTGTTCACATTCTTTGATCATTTATCAAATGGGGA
Organism: Vombatus ursinus; assembly: GCF_900497805.2. NCBI lineage: Eukaryota > Metazoa > Chordata > Mammalia > Diprotodontia > Vombatidae > Vombatus > Vombatus ursinus. Next base: position 36,969,565 of record NW_020954556.1, on the reverse strand, counting down.
ATATTTTTTATTTTTAGAAATTTGACTCAGTTCCCTACATATTTGAGAGATGAGGCCCTCATCAACAAAATGTCCTGTAAAATAAGGATTTCCCCCAGTTTTCTGTTTTCCTTCTAACTTGGCTGCATTAGTTTTGTTTATGCAATAGCTTTTTAATTTAATGAAATCAAAATTATCCACTTTACTTCCTATAATCCTCCATTTCTTGTTTGGTCATAAATTCTTCCCTTATCTATAGACCTCACAAGTACATTTTTCCATGTTCCCTTAACTTACTTATGTACAAATCATTTGTCCATTTTAACCTTATCTTGGCATACAGTGTGAGATGTTGGTCTGTACCTAGTTTCTGCCAAACTGCTTTCCAGTTTTCCCAGCTTCTTTTGTCAAACAGTGAGTTCTCAGTCCAAAAGTTTTGATCTTTGGGTTTGTCAAACACTGGATTACTATGGTCATTTACAATGTGTATTGTGTAGCTAATCTATTCCACTGATCAAACATCCTATTTCTTAGCCAGTCCAGATTGGTTTGATGATTACTGCTTTGTAATAGCGTTTGAAAGCTGATACTGCTAGGCTGCCTTCCTTCACATTTTTTTGTTTCCCTTGATATTCTTGATCTTTTGCTATTTCAGATGAATTTTGTTAACATTTTTTCTAACTCTATAAAATCATTCTTTGGTAGTTTAATTGGCATGCTACTGAATAAGTAAATTAACTTAAGTAGAATTGTCATTTTTATTATATTGACTCTGCCTTCCTATAAACAATTACTATTTCTCCAATTGTTTAGATCTATCTTTATCTGTGTGAAATGTGTTTTATAGTTGTGTTCATATAGTCCCAGGATTTGTCTTGGCAGGTAGACACCCAAGTATTTTATATTGCCTGCAGTTATTTTAAATAGAATTTCTCTTTCTAGCTCTTCCTGCTGGGTTTTGTTAGTAGCACATAAAAATGTGAATGATTTATGTGAGTTTATTTTATATCTTGCAACTTTGCTAAAGTTGTTCATTGTTTCAACTATTTTTAGGAGGCAGAATTACTCCTAATAATTGCTTTAATTTCATCTTCAGTGATGGTGTATTCACCTTTTTATTTTTAATACTGATAATTTGGTTTTCTTCTCTCTACTTTTTAATCAAACTAATCAATGATTTGTCTGTTTTGTTGGGTTTTTTTTCATAAAATCAGCTCCTAGTTTTATTTATTAGTTCAATGATTTTATTTTTTACTTTGATTTTAATTAATCTCTCCCTTGATTTTTAGGATTTCCATTTTAGTGGTTAATTGAGGATTTTTAATTTGTTCTTTTCCTAGTTTTTTAGTTTCATGCCCTATTCACTGATCTGCTCTCTCTTTTATTGATATACACATTTGGAGATATAAATTTTCCCTTAAGTACTGCTTTGGCTGCATCCCATACATTTTAAAATGTTGTCTCATTATTGTCATTCTCTTTAATGAAATTATTGATTGTTTCTATGATGTGTTCTTTGACCTACTTGTTCTTTAGGATGAGATTAGTTTCCAATTAATTTTTAATCTCTGCTTACATGACCTTTTATTGAACATAATTTTATTGCATTATGGTCTGAAAAGGATGCATTTAATAATACTGCTTTTCTGCACTTGGTTGTGAGGTTTTTATGCCCTGGTCACTTTTTGTGGAGGTGCCATGTATAGCTGAGAAAATGCATACACCTTTCTATTCCCATTCAGTTTCCTCCAGAGGCCTATTATATGACTTTTCTAAGATTCTGTTCATCTTCTTCTTTGTTATTTATTTTATGGTTAGAGTTATCTAGTCCTGAGAGGGGAAAGTTGAGGTCCCACATTAGCATAGTTTTACTGTCTATTTCCTCCTGTAACTCATTTAACTTTTCCTTTAAGAATTTGGATGCTATGCCAGGTGCATATGTTTAGTATTGATATTAGTCATTATCTATGGTTCCTTTTACCAAGATGTAGTGTCCCTGCTTATCCCTTTTAATTAGGTCTGTTTTTGCTTTGTCTGAGATCATAATTACTACCCCTGCTCTTTTCACTTCAACTGAAGCATAGTAGATTCTGCTACACTCTCTTATTCAAGCTCTGTGTCTCTCTGTTTCAAGTGTGTTTCTTATAAACAATACGTTATTGGATTCTGGTTGCTACTCCATTCTGCTATCCATTTCTGTTTTATGGGTGAATTCATCTCATTCACATTCACAGTTATGATTACTAACTGTGCATTTTCCTCCATCCTATTTTCTTCTGTTCATCTCTCTCTCTCTCACTCTTTCTCTTTTTGTTTATCCAATTCCTCCTATAAAGTCTGTTTTGCTTCTGGATACTGCTTTCTTTTATCTGTTCTCCATTTTATCACCTCCCTTTTTCTTATTCCTTTCCCTTCCTATTTCCCTGTTGGGTAAAATATATTCTGTTACTAATTAAGTATGCACATATACTTTTCCCCCTTTGAACCAATTTAGATATGAGTGAAGTTCAAGTTTTGCCCCCTCACTCCACCATTTCACCACCACCACTGTGAAAGTTCTTCTTTCTATACCTCTTTTATGTGAGATAATTTCTCCTATTCTTCCTCTCCTTTCCCCCTTCTTCTAGGGCATCCCTCTTTCTCACCTATCCATTTTTTTTTTACATCATCCCAGCATAATGGATTCACTCCTGCACTCTCTTTCTATACAGAATCTTCTTAACTACCCTAATAATTATAAAATTCTTAGAAGTTATATGTGCCATCTTCCTATATAGAAATGTAAATAGTTTAACCTTGAGTCCCTTATGATTTCTCTTTCATGTTTATATTTTTATGCTTCTCTTAAGCTTTGTATTTGAAAGTCAAATTTTCTATTAGCTCTGGTATTTTCATCAGGAGTGTTTGAAAGTCCTCTATTTCATTAAATATCTATTTTTCCCTTGAAGGATTATACTCAGTTTTTTCTGGGCAGGTTATTTTTGGTTGTAATCCCAACTCTTTTGCCTTCTGGAATATCATATTCCAAGCTTTCTACTCCTTTAATCTAGTAGCTACTAAATCTTATGTGATTCTGACTATGGCTCCACAGTATTTGAATGGTTTCTTTTCTTTTCTTTTTTTTAGGGGGGAAGTGAGGCAATCGGGGTTGTGACTTGCCTAGGGTCACACAGCTAGTAAGTATCATATGTCTGAGGCCAGATTTGAACTCAGGTTCTCTTGACTCCACAGCCAGTGCTCTATCCACTGTACCACCTACCTGTTCCCTTGAATGATTTCTTTCTGGCTTCTTGAAGTATTTTCTTTTTGACCTGGGAGCTCTGGAATTTGGCTATAATATTTCTGGGAATTTTCACTTTGGGATCTCTTTCAGATGGTGACCAGTGGATTTTTTCTGTTTCTATTTTACCCTATGTTTCTAGGATACCTGGACAGTTTTACTTGATAATGGCTTTCAAGACAGCCCAATAATTCTTAAATTATCTCTCCTCAATCTTTTTCTAGGTCAGTTGCTTTTCTTATGAGATATTTCACATTTTCCTTTTTTTCAATCTTTTGAATGAAAATGAATGAAAATTTCAATGAAAAATTCTTTGTTTTATTGTTTCTTGATGTTTTATGGAGTCATTAGCTTCAACTTAACTAATTCTAATTTTTAAGGAATTATTTTCTTCAGTGAGCTTTTGTACCTCTTTTTCCATTTGGCCAATTCTGTTTTTTAAGGTGTTATTTTCTTCAAAAATTTTTAGCTTTTTTTTTTTACCAAGTTGTGAATTGTATTTTCATAATTTTCTTCTTTGTCTTCATTTCTTTATCTAATTTTTCCTCCACTACTCTTATTTGATTTTGAAAACAATTTTTAGCTGTTCCAGGAATACTTGTTGGGCTTGTGTCCATTTTATATTTTTTTCTCTGAGGCTTTGCTTATAGCCGTTTTGACTTAATTGTCTTCTTCTGAGTTTATGTCTTGATCTTTCTCGTCACAATAGTAGCTTTTTTATGGTCAGGTTCTTTTGTTGTTGTTGTTTGTTCATGTTTCCACCCTGGAACTTTAAGTTAAGGTTGAACTCTGTTCCTGGTGTGGGGTTGCGGGGAGAGGCATTGTCTTTAACTTCAGGCTTTTTTGCACTGTTGTTTTCAGACTAGCTCTGGGTGGTTGGAAGTTTGCGCTGCTTCCAAGGTGGTATAATCTGGGGAGAAGTGTGGTCACTGGTAGCCTGGTTTGGACTCTGGTCCTTATTCAGAAAGGGTCCCTGATCCCTTGGGATTGCAATCAATACTGCTTCTCAGGGCCCTTGCTAATTACTTTTAAAGATTAAATGTACCTCTTTGGTTTTGTTTCCTAATTTCCTTTTCTTTTTAATCTACCTCTAAAAGGTCTGGCTTGAGCTTTTTGTGGTGAATAAGAATTGAAATCAAAGAGATGACCATCAATTGGGGAATGGCTGAACAAGCTGTTGTATATGATTGTAATGGAATATTATTGTGCTATAAGAAGTGACAAGCCGGATGATTTCAGAAAAACCTGGAAAGACTTATATGAACTGATACAAAGTGAAGTGAACAGAACCAGGAGAACATTGTACACAGTAACAGCAATATTGTTTGATGAAGAACTGTGAATGACTTAGCTATTCTCAGTAATACAATGATCCAAAACAATCCCAAAGGATTAATAATGAAGCATACTATCTATCTACAGAGAAAGAACTGATATTGATTGAATACAGACTGAAATATGCTATTTTTTACTTTCTTTCATTTTTTTCTTTTTTTTTTTTGAGTTTTCTTGTACAAAATGACTGATATGGAAATGTTTTACACAAAGGCACACATATAACCTAAAAATAAAAAAAATAAGAGGCCCTGCTTGATAAATCTGAAAACAGCAAATCTTGGTGGGTGGCAAAGCCTGATTGCCTCCCTGGGTTCCTACAAATATCTCTGAAGGTAGATGAAAGATCATGTTCCTGCCCATTGCTCACCCTTCTGTCTTCTGAGAAGCTTCCTTTCTATAACTGTAGCATGAGTTGCTACCACTCTCCCTCCTCAAGAGCCAGAGCTATGGAAGAGGAAAGGGTGGGGGAAGCACACTCAGTGTGCTCTTGTGGCTAGGTCCACAATACATCCCATCATTTAACAAGTATTAGTGGGCACTATGTGCCCAGCATTGTCCTAAGTACTGAGGGAGACACTGTATTGGAGTGGCTAACTTGGGAGATAAAACAAAGAGATGAAACACAAGACAATGTCATTAAATATTAAGCAGTTATAGTGTGGAATAGATATTAAGTGCTCTAGAAGAAATTCAAAGAAGGAAGAGATCAGTATAGGGAAGAGTAACTAGGGAAGAGTTCATAAAGACCCTTGTTGTTTTTTAGTCATTTTCAGTCATGTCTGATTCTTTGTGACCTCTTTTGGGGTTTTCTTAGCAAAGATACTGGAATATTTTGCCATTTCCTTCTCCAGCTCATTTTACAGATAAGGAAACTGAGGCAAACAGGGTTAAATGACTTGCCCAAGGTTACACAGCTAGTAAATGTCTTAGGTCAGATTTGAACTCAGGTCTTCCTGACTTCGGGCCAGGTACTCTATCCACTGTGCCACTTAGTTCCCCCATAAAGGACCTTTATTGACTCTCATTTTTACCACTGTCCTAATCTCTTAACTGTTCTTCCTGCCTCCAATCCCTCTCCTTCTCTATCCATCCTTCAGGAAATTGCCAAATAATCTTCCCAAGGCACAGGTCTGACTACATCACCCCTCTGATCCAGAAGCTCCACTGAATTCCCTTTGACCTTAGGATAAGATACAAACTCCTTAGTCTGACATTTAGAGCCTTCTACGATCTGGCCTCCAGCCTTGTTTTATATTAATTTCTCTCATGTCCTCCATGCTCTAGCCAAACTGGACCTCTATTTCCTAGACTCACCATGCCACTTCCTGCCTTGGTGAATCCATATTGGCCTTTCCACCACACCTGAAATATGCTCCCTCCTCTACTCCACTGTAATAACTCCTACTCTTCGTTCAAGGCTCAGCTCAGATGCCACATACTCCAAAAAACCTTCCCTTGGTCCCTCCTCTCCAGACCCTAAATTGAAAGTTTTCTTTCCTTTTTCAAATTTTGCTAAAGCATTTTGTCTAATTCTCTCCTTAGCTTTCATCATTGCTGTCCAGGTATTTTATTTATCTTTGCACAAGTTGTACTTCTAATAAAACGTTAGGTCCTAAGTAGGGGATATGTCATTTTTCTTAGTATCCTCAGTGCTCAGTACACAGTGTCTTGCACATAGTGGACACTCAGGTATTAAGTGAATGGAAATCTAACATGAACTGAGACATGGAGGAAGGGAAGGATAGATTGCCAGAGGGAAGGGAAAGAAGGCTTTTGAGGCAGTAATGAACATGAAATGTATTGGTCGGGCAAAAAGAACAAATAGGAAGAGCACTGGCCTGCCTGGACACAGGGTTCATACTGGAAAAGAGTGAAAAATAAAATTAGATAAGCAGGATGGGTTTAGATTGAGAAGGCTTTTGAATAACAGGTTGGGGAATTCAGGCTTGATTCAACAGATAATAAGGAGCTATTGTAGGTTCTTGGCCTGAGCTTCACATAAATACTCAGTGGGTGTAGATAAAGAAGAAGGACAGAAATGGCCATCCATCTAAGTAAAAAGGCAGAGGGAGATTCATCCCATTTTCTCTTCTAGCAGGCATAGCCTAGAGCCTTCCCCACCCCCATCCCAGGCTCTTTTCCTTTGGGACTTTACAATCTAAAAGGCCTTTAATGAGAGGACCAAGTCCCAAAGGGAACAGTAATGTAAGGAAAGAAGCTTGTCCCAGAACCCTGCCCTGTGGAGTCTATTTTCTCCCCATGTATGTGCAAACAACTCAGCAACAAAAATAAAAGCAGGGAGGGAAAAAATTCCAGTTCCTCTAGACAAATGATAAGCTGGCAGGTTAGGGTCTACAGAAGAAGATAAAAGCACCAAACACTGCAGAATGAGTCTTGGGATTGGAGCCTGGTACGGATGCAAATTAAAGTTAAAACTATATAAACAGCCACACAATTGGACCATTCATGGCTCCTTCATTAGCAGCCAGCTCTCCGGGTGCCATTACCCACAAAGACAACTTCCTTTTTCTCCCCTTCTATTTTCTAAACTGGCCAACAAAGGGATGCAAAAGACAAAGAAGATACTAATTGAGGAGGCTAGGGAAAGAGGGTGTTGGGGGTATTTGTTTTATTGCAAATGAAACAGCAAATGAAGCATGTCAGCCCAGTTCAAGGATGGCCTTCTTGCTGTGGGAGCTAGGCTAACTCCACTGGTCAGTTGGGGGTGGGTGGGGTGGGTGTAGAAATTCATCACCACCTCGAAAAGGAATCTGATGGGAATATTTACCAAAATAAACCTATTATTTCTTAGGCCAATTACAAACTGGTCTGATGAGGCCATTCCCCAAATATGTCTCTTTATCCATGCTTAATCCATTCAATAAGTGGCCTAAAATAATGAAGACACTAATTGCTCTCAACAATGTTACTTCAATTATGTAAAAGATGCTTCAGTTTTCCTAATAAAGAATTCAATTGTATTCATCTAGAACTAGAGGGAATTTTACCAAAAATGTACTTCCTACCTCAATGAGACTTCATGTCCCAATTAGGTACTGGCTACTGACAAATTCCAAGCTCTAATGACAAAATAAATCCTATTTGGTGGGCATTCCAAATCTTCCACAACTCTTAATATTCAAATATGTGATGATCTCACTGTATTTAGACCTAGTCAAGCCATACCTAGTTAACAATGTGGTCTTTATCTTATCCTAAAGCAGGGTTTCTGAACCTGGGATCCATATATAGTTTTCAGAAGGACTCTGAACTTAAATGGGAACAAAATTACAACTTCACTCTAAAAACCCCTACAGCAGTTCCTTCAATAATTTAAAAATATTATTCTGAAAAGGGGTCCATAGACTTCCCCAGACACAGCAGAAGTTAAGAATCTTTATTCTAGAAACAAAAGAGAGCCATTACAGATTTCTGAGCCAAGGAGTGACATGATCAAACCTTTGTTTTAGCAAGATTATTCTGGAAGTTGTATGAAGGACTGATTGGAGACAGCAAGAGACTGGAAACCGCATACTCATTAGCAGACTATTGCAATGGTCCCTATAAGGGATGATAAGGGTGTGACATAAGTGTTTATGAGAAGAGAGGAAGAGGTCTATAGACTCACCATGGTTTGGCAGCTGATTGGATATGAAGGATGAGGGATAGAGAAGAGAGTTAAGGATGGTTCTAGGGTTGAAAACCTGGGTAACTAGAAGGACACCAGTGACCTCCACAAAAATAGGGAAGTTCAAAGGAGGGGCAAGTTTAGAAGGAAAAACAATGACCTCGGCTTTGGAAAACTGTTAGAATAACTAGGTATAAATATCCTTTAGGCAGCTGGTGATGCCAGACTGGAGTTTAGGAATGATATTAGGACTAGATATATAGGTTTTCTAAAAGTCATCTGCATAGAATTGATAATTGAAAATATAGCAATAAAAGAGGAGGACAAGAGCAGGACCTTGCACACTGTTTATGCTTAAGGGCAAAAGGCATTTCAAAATCCAACAAAAGAGACTGAGGAGGAGAACCAGGAGAGAGCAGTGTCAAAGACAGTATCCAGGAGTAGGGGATAATCAATAGTGTCAAAAGTGGTAGAGATGTTGAGTAAGAAGAGGATGGATAAAAGGCCATCAGATTTATTAGTTAAGAGATCTTGGTAACCTTAGAGAGAATGGTTCAGTACAGTGGTAGAAATGGAAGGCAGATTGAAAAGGGCAATAGAAACAAGGGTAGATGGCTTTTTTCTAAGAGTTTGGCTATACTGCCCTCATGGAAAAGGTGGAAGAAGAGAGCAGGTCAGAAGCTGTCTCTCCTTTTTAAATGGATACAGTCAATACCACACCACCATGAAGAGGTGATATTTTGAGGGATTAGAAAAATCAAATGAAGGATTTTTAAAGTTGAACAATGAAAACTGTTATTGGGACTCTCTGCTCTGGACGTATACACATAGTAGACTGGGTTCAGTCCTAAGGGAGCCCAGTCTCTAATAAAAGGAATTAAGCTCCTTTTCTCATACTCTGTGTCTCTGTACACCTCCACCCTGCAGCCCCAGAAAAAATTACTTAAAGCTCGAGTCTTTATCCAAACCTAGAGGCTCTCCAAAAGTGTGAAGTAGAAAGATGCTCAATGTACAATGTAAATTAAGTACAGGACAGCTATTTACCTCCTTCACACAAAATAAATGATAGATGTGAGATCCACAAGTGCACATTGACTAAAAAAAAAAACTTAAATAAGAAACAATAATATAATTATTGTTATATTCTCCCATGAGGTTGATAATTAAATCATCAAGATATAATGGAGTTTTCCAGATTGCTGGCTAGCATTTTACAATTCACTTTGGCTCCACATTGCCTAAACAATTACCTTCAGGTCCATGTTCTCTGGCAATCCATGTCAGGGGTCCTTTCCTATGCAGAAACTCTCCCTTCAACACGTCAGCTCCAACCAAGTGAGCCAGGATCATGGACTTCTCAGATTCATAAGGTTAAGGCTGGACTCAGCTATCTTGAAATTTCTCTTAGTGACCTATGAATTTCTTTATCACCTTCAGTTGCCAGAGCCTTCCTCTCTAAGGTTACATTCCATCCATTCAGTATGAATCTTGTATGTACCTATTTATTTGCATGTTGTGTCAGCTATTAGAATGTAAGCTTCTTGAGGTCAAGAGCAATTTTTGCTTTTCTTTTTATTAGCACCTGGAATATAAGTGCTTAATAAATTGCTTATTGATCAATTAATCCCAAAGAAAGTGGGTCTTCTATCCCTTATCCAGCTCACAGGATTGGCTGGAAGCAGGCAGAGGAGCTCTGCACATGCTCCATGAGGGGACCTGAGCTTGTTTGTAGGGAGACGTTAGGAGCCTTTAGGTAATCAGAGCTGGCTTAAGCACATCCCTGGATCCCTCTACCTCCAGAGTCCTATAACCGTCATGCCCCTTTTCCTGATTTCCCTCACTGCCAGGGACTGGCATGTGACCCCCATACTCAATAAATTCCAATGGTTCCCTATTACTTCCAGGATCAAATATAAAGAACTCCATTATTAGGTATTTAAAGCTCTTCAGAACCCATCCCCTTCCTACCTTCCCTATCTTCTTATACTTTATTCCCTTCCATACCCTCTCAAGACTACCGACTGTTGTTCCTCGTACACAACACTTCACCTCATGACCCTTTGCTATTATGCAGGCTGTTTGCTATCCTAGAAAGCTCTCCCTCCTCACCTCTGCCTCTTCATTTTCCTGATTTCCTTCAAAATTTAGCTCAAATCCCTCCTATTGCAGGAGGCCTTTCCCAATCCTGCAAGCTACTGTTGCATTCCTTTCTGATCTTACTTCCATCTACTCAATAAATGTCTTGTATATTCCTAGTTATTTACATGTCTCCCTCATTAGAATGTAGGCTCTTTAAGTACAGGAACTGTTTTTGCCTTTTTGCTGTGCCCCCAGAACTTAGCACAGTTCCTGGCACATAGAAAACAATTAATGATTGCTGACTGATTGACGCTGTTTTTTAAGAGGTCCCTGGCACCCAGAAACCCCCAGGATTAGTGCTGGATTCAGACTTCAGGTGTTCCAGACTTTGGTTGTCTGTCTCCTGTCTCTTAAGACAGTTTGGCTCAGGTACAGAATGTCCAGTTACAGATTTGCTGGTGAAAATCTTCAATATTCTTAGTTAAAGTTGGAGTCAAAGTCTTCTATTGAGAGACAACAGAAAGGAAGAGAGGTATACTTGAGGAGAGTGCTAATCAGGGAAGAATAAGACAAATAAATAAAATAATAGTTGTTGTTCAAGAAATATTTCAATAAATTCTGCCGGGAAACACTGTTCTTACTCTAAAGTATGACAGGTTGTTTTCCAAACAAGAGAATAAATGGAGATATCTTCACATTTATCCAACACAGGTTTTCAATCCTTAGATAACCTTGGATGGATTGGAAGTTTATTTAGTGGGATCCTCATATGACAACTCAATTAGGAAACAGAAAGTTCTGTAGTCAGTGAGTGAGTCTCATGGGATTTCTTCCACCCTTTCATATGTCTTTGAGAGCCTGACACTTCTACGACTGGATAATGCTTATTCCAAGAAAAAATACAGGGTTCCTTCCCCCTAACTCTGTTTAGTTGAGCTCATTAACAATGGCAGAAGGGGAAAGGGTGTAAAGAATGGAGCTGGGGAGAATGGAAAATTGGAGGGAGTGGCAGTGTGTGTGTGTGTGTGTGTGTGTGTGTGTGTGTGTGTGTGTATGTGTATACATACATATAAATCTACATATATGTATTATGTATTTTAATGTATTTTTGTTATTCATTGGTTAGAATAGAGAGTAAGCCGGAAAGGATCTTCAGGACCTAATCCAACCTTTTCATTTCACAGATAAGGTCACTGAGGCTAAGAAAGGGGAAATGACTTGCCCACAAAATGCTAGAATCTTAGGGTCTTCAGAAGAGTCCTCAGAAGTCATGTAGTTCAACCCATAGCCCCTAAAAGAATCTCCACAGCATATGCAATAAGTAGTCATCTGACCTCTGCTTAAAGACCTCCAATGAGAGGGAGCCGCCTACCTCAATGGTACTCAATTCCAGTTATGGATAGCTCTAATTGTGGGGAAGTTGTTCCTGATATGAACCCTAAAATTATTTCTTTGTAGCTTCTGCCCATTATTCTTTTCCCCCCAGCAGCGAAACAGAGCAAATCTAATCCTTTTTTAGATCACAGACCTTCAAATACTTGAATTCAACTATCAGATTCCCCTACTCCCACCCCTCAGTCCTTTTTTATCCAGTTTTTCTCAGTTCTAGTTTTTTTTTGTTTTTTTTTGTTTTGGTGAGGCAATCAGGGTTAAGTGACTTGCCCAGGGTCACACAGCTAGTAAGTGTCAAGAGTCTGAGGCCACATTTGAACTCAGGTCCTCCTGACTCCAAGGCTAGAGCTCTATCCACTGTGCCACCTAGCTGCCCCCTCAGTTCTAGTCTCTTAAGCAGAAGAAGTAGCAGACTCAGGATACCCTCTCAGATCCTCTGACTCCAAATCTCATGCTTTGTCCATTAATTTCGAATGTCATTTTTAATTGAGCATCAGGGATGAATCCATTCTCTTTGCTATTATAACTGCAATCTTTCTGGCTGCTGTTGTGAACAGTGGCCTTTTTGCCCTGCTCATGTGATCAGATCAGCTAGGAGTGGGGAGGAGAAGGGATGTGCTGTCTCATGATCAGACTCTATCCACCCCCTCCCTACTCTGTTCCGTCACTCAGTAAGCTGTACTGTTAGGCTCATATCTCGCTAGCCAATAAGGTGCTATCTGTCTTGGGCAGCCCAATACTTGTTGGGAGGGGAGCCTACCAGCAGTGGTGATAACAACCAAAGTCTGACCCAACACTGACTGTTTCTCCCGGTACCACTTAGTGCACTGTATCCCTTCATTGACAGCCTTGCTTAAACCGTGCAAAAGGATAAATGGCCTGCAATTAGTTTGTTCAAGTTGTAAAAAATCTATTCTTTCACTAGACAGGAAGTGTGAGGATTAAGGGAGCACCATTGTGATCTCACACCTTCCAGGGAACTCGAAGATCTTCACAATGACATGATGAGAGCAGGAGTCTGAAATTAATCTATTAGTAAAGGATGTGGTTGGGGGTGGGGTGGGGTGGGATGGGGAAATTTGATTCAAGGAGCATTTATTAAGCATCTACTATATGTGCTAGAAATTAGGAATACAAATATGAAGATAAAGTCATTGCCTGCCCTTCAAGAGCTTAAATTTAAGAGGCACTCAACATACACAAAGATGAATAAATATATATTAATTCCTGGCAGCCACCATGGAAGTTATAGAAAACATTTTAGTGGTTCACAACACACGTAACTTGAGTTTTTTGTTTCTGGCATTTGGATTACAGCCCAGCCTACTGGTCAAAAAACTAAATGAATCTAAAGTCTCAGGGTGGGGATGGGGGGGGGGGGGGTGGAGAGCATACTCCAGGTTTTTGTTATTATTTTGAGTTTTTCTGATGACTAATCTGGGCTCCTTCCCACTGAGCACTGGGCACCCAGCATTTTCTGTGATAAGAAGTATTACTTGGGGGTTTAGGATCACTGTGGCTTCAGTTAGCTTATCTTCACCTTAAAAGAGATTAAATAAGATAATATTTGTAAAATGCTTATCACAGTGCCTGGCTCATACTTGGTGCTATATAAGTGCTCATTTCCTTCCCTCCCTTCAGACTCTTCCTGTTTCCTCAAGTCCTAAAATGGTGGGAATAGGAGCTGGACCTGTGATTTAATTCGTACAGGGAATTCCCTGATAAACTCCATCTACTAGCGTAGGGAAGTAACTTGAGAGTCTTACAAGAATTTCCTGGGGACTTGCAGGTCACTAAACCAGTAAGATATAGGAACAGACATTTTTCTGGTCGTTACAATCTCTCATACCTCCAGATCTAGTAAACAAATTCAAGCATTTATGAATAAATGCTGAAAAACAAAAGGGAATATGTGATATGACTGGGTCAAACTAAGGGCTAACAAGGAGGGGAAGGTGACCCCCGTGGTTTTTCAGGAAGAGAAGAGTCTGCAGGGCAGTTGATGAGGAGGGGGAAAAGATTGAAAGGGGAGGGGAAAAGAGAGGGTTTGCTTTGGTGGTGGGAGTTGGTCCCACTGCTAAATGCTTCCATGGGTAAAAAGAGATGTTCTGTGAAGGGAGATGGGCCCCGTGTTCTGGGATTTGTCTAAGGAATTTGGTCCTTGAAAAGACCACTCATCCTATCTTGGGAGGGGGGAGTGGAACTCCTGGGAGCAACTTGCACCTGAGGGAGTGGGAGGGCATGTACCTGGGAAGGAAAATTTGAGGCAAATGAGGAAAGAAAGCAACCAGAGATAAGGGATAGAACAGTGGGGGGCCACATAATCAGAGTGGAGCCCGACCATGGGGCAGTGCTCTCTTTGTCACCTGCAGGAGCTGGCATTGTTCTGGGAGTCAGGAACCAATTTCAGAAAGAGGCATCTATGGAGCAGGCTTTACAAGGCAGTAGTAACAGAACCTACCTAGAGGAGAGAGCGCAGAATGGATTCCTAAGAAGTTCTGATTCCAAGAAGAATACAGGGACTAAATAATTAAACTATAAACCAAAAAGTAAAGATCTAGAGTAGACAGAGGGGATAAATAATGAAGAGTGAAAGAAACCCTTTCTGGAAAGGGGCACAAAAAATAAAATTTTAAAAAACGAATGAACACGATGAATAAAAGGGGAGGAGAAGAAGGAGATATCTACTTGGCCATCTGAGAGGGAAAAAAAGAGGGGAAGAATCAAATAAACAGATAAAATCAAGAAACAAAAAGGAATTAATAAGCAAAATTCCAAAGGGAAGGGGGTAACAAATGGGAAGAGGAAGTTAGGGTGAGGGGAAGAGAGCCAGTGGGAATAAGGTCATCTTAAAATAGACTAAACTAAAGTAACTGAAAAATCATAGCATGATGTTTACAGCAGAAGAGAGAAAAAAAATGATAATTTGGGGAAAAAAATCTAATATTAGAGAAAAATGGGAAAAATATAAACCTAACCCTCATAACTTTAAATGTGAATGGGTTAAACAACTCAATAAAATGAAAAGGAGTGACAGATTGGAAAAGAATTCAAAACCTTTACCATCTATTGCTTTCGGGAAACACGTTTTAAAAACAAAGACACAAAATAAAACTAAGGGGATGAAATTTTTTTTTTTACTATGGATTAAGTGAATAAAAAAATCAAGAGTTACAACCATACTAACAAAGCAAAAAAAAAATTCAAAACATAAAAAAGGAATAAACAAAGAAACTACATTATGCTTAAAGGAACCATAATAACAAATACCAATGATAAACTTATATACTCCAAATGCTTTAGCATCCAAATTCATAAAAGTAATGTTGACTGAGCTTCAAAAAGACATGGACAGTCACACAATAGTGACAGGAGACTTCAATATTGTTCTCTCAGTTTTGGATGTCTAAAAAAAAATAGAAAATATAGAACCAGAACCAAACAAATTGCTGGTGAAATTAGAACTAAAAGACTTATGGTATCTTTTAAATGGGCCTGAAAAAAGAATATACACATTTCTCAGCACCACATAAAACTTCTATAAAAAAACTGATCATGTATTAGGGCACAGAGATATTGCAAACAAATGTAAAAAGGCAAAAATATTAAATACCTCCTTTACAGATCATTATGCAATAAAAAAAGTCATTAGTTCAGTAACCACAAACAAAAGACATGGACTTAAATGTCAAAAGACACAGACTTAACAATGAATCCTAATAATGAGTGTGTCAAAGAACTAACCATAGAAACAATTAATAATTTTGTGAAAGAAAATGATGGTAATGAAAAAATATACCAAAATTTCTGGGTTGCAGTGAAAGTGGTAGTCAGGGGAAAAATCAAATCCCTACAAACATATATTAACAAAATAAAAAAGAGAGAATTAAATAACTGAATATGCATTTTAAAATTAAAAAGCAACAATAAAACAAACTTAAAATTAGAACAAAAAGGAGATTAAAAATCAAAGGAGAAATAGAAAAATTGGAAACATTACATAGAAATGGTAAATAAAGTTAAAAACTGGTTCTTTAGAAAAACTAATAAAATTGATAATTCTTTAGTTAATTTGTTTAAAGAGAACAGACAAATCAATAAAATAGTAAATGAGTTAGGGGAAATCACAGCAAAACCAGAAAAAAAAAAAGAATAACCAGAACACATTATGCAGTTCTATGTTAACAAAACTGAGAACACAGAAGAAATAAATACTTTCAAAAATATAAAATACACAAACAATCAGAAGGATAGACAGAATTCTTAAATAACCCAGTCTCAGGAAAGGAAATAGATCTAGCTGCAAAGGAACTAGTAAAGGGAAAGAAAATATCCTTGACCTGATGGATTCACAAGAGAATTCTATCAAACTTTTAAAGAGCAATTAGTATCTGTACCTCACAAATTATTCTCAAAAATTGAGAAATGAAACAACCTACCAGAATACTCTTATGACATAAATAATCCTAATACCTAATATAAAACTTTAAAAAAAATAGGTGTATAACATTAATGAATATTGACTCCAAATTTTTAAACAAAATCCTATCAAAAAGACTATAATTGTTTATCCAAGAAATCATTCATTATGACCAAGTGGGGTTTATACCAGAGATGCAAATATAGTTCAGGCTTAGGAAAACAATCAACACAATTATTCAAATTAAAAACCAAAACATCCAAAACCACATAATTATAACAGGATACAGGAGACCTTTTGACAAAATACAACATTCATTTAAGCTAAAAAAAAACACCTCTAAAAAGTATAGGCATAAAGGGACCTTTTTTAATGTCATAAAAAAAATCATCTAGCTAAAACCAGAAGCAACCACCATATGCAATGGTGACGAATTAGAACCTTTTTCAACAAATATAGGAGTAAAGCAAAGATGCTTATTCTCCCTGATATCATTTGCTATAGCTCTGGAAATACTAACAAAAGCAATAAAACAGCAGAAAGAAATTAAAGGCATAAAAATAGGTAAAGAGGAGATAAAACTATTCTTATTTGGTGATAAGATGATAGTGATGATAAGATAGTATACTTAGAAAATCCTAGAGAATCAGCAAAGATACTAATTGAGACAATTAACTTCAGCAAAGTTGCAGGCTACAAAATAAATCCTCAAAACTCAACGGCATTCTATATAATAATAACAAAACACAAGACACAACAATAGAAAGGGAAATTCCATTCCAAGTACAAACAAAACACATAACTTACCTGGGAATTGACCTACCAAAGCACACAAAAGACTTACATATCTTCAATTACAAAGGTTTCTTTAAGAAATGAGGAAAAACTTAAATAGTAGGAGGATTATTCAGTGTACATAATTAAGCCATGCCAATATAATAAAATGAAAATACTCCCAAAAGTAATCTACACTTTTAATTCTATGCCAATCTAATTAACAAGGGCATACTTCATAAAACTTGATAAACTAACTACAAAATTCATTTGGAAAAACAAAATATCTCAAATATCAAGGAAAATTAAGAAGTAGAGATGAAAGAAGAATAGCATTTCCAGATCTCAGACTACATTACAAAGCAGCAATTATTAAAACTATCTGGTATTGGTTGAAAAGAGAGAGAGAGAAATATATCAATGCAATAGATTAGACCAGGGAGAATCATAAATAAGGGGACTCAATAACCTAGTATTTGATAAAGTGGAAAAAATAAATTACCTAGCAAAAAAAAAACTCCTTATCTGATGAAAAAAATGGGAAAACTGGAAAGCAGTCTGGCAGAAATTAAGCTTAGACCAAGACTTTATATCACTTCATAATACATTCTAAATGGATATATGACCTTAATATTAAAGATCATGCTATAAAAAGAATTAGAAAAGTAGCATATCATATCTTTCACAGTCATGAGTAGAAGATGTATCCTTGACCAAACAAGAGAGAAACAATTACAAAAGATAAAATAGATAAACCTGATAACATGAAACTGAAAAAGCTTTTACAAGGACAAAATTAATGGAGTTCAGAAAAGAAGGGAAGTGGTAAAGCAGGGGAAAAAATCTTTGTACCAAATTTTTCTGATAAGGGTTTAGTATCCAATATTTATAAGCAATGAATAAATACATATAAGACTAATGACCATTCTTCAAAAGATGAGTAGTCAAAGAATATCAGCAAATAGTTCTCAGTAGAATTGCAGAGTATTCACAACCACTTGAAAAAATGCTCCAAATCACTAATAATAAGAGAAATGCAAATCAAAACAGCCCTGAAGTTTAATCTCAAGCCCTGCAAAGTGGCAAAGAAGAGAAAAAATGGCAATGATACAACCATTTTGGAAAGTAATTTGGAATTATGCAAATAAAGTGACTAAGATGCCCATACTCTTTGAACCAGAGACTCCCTTACTGGGCTTATATGCCAAGGAAGCCATTGAAAAGAAGAAAGTCCCCATAAGACCAAAATATTTATAGCAGCACTTTTTGTGATAGCAAAGAATTGTAAACAAAATACATGTCCATCTATTGGGGAATGACTGAACTAATTGTGGTAACTAAATGTAATGGAATATTATTGTGCTGTGAGAAATTATGTATGTGATGAATGCAGAGAAAGATCTATCTGAAACAATGCAGAATGAAACAAGCAGAGCCAAGAAAAAAATATACACAGTGACTACTATAACAACGTAAATAGAAAGAACAACCACCTGCCAAAAAATCAAAAGTGAATGTAACAAAATTATAAAGATCAAGCATGACTCAAATGAAAAGATATGAGACAATAGCCCCACTCCACTTCTTCATGGAAATAGGAAGTTCACAGGTACGTATTACACATGTTTTTTGGACTTTTTCAATGTATTGATCAGTTCCGATTTTTTTTCCCCTCTTCCTTTTTTTTTGTCTTTAGAAAATTACTATTTGTTATATGAGATGGCTCTTAGGGAGAAGTGGGGAGGATACTGGGGATAACTACAATAATGTAAGAAACAGAGAACAAATAAAGACTTATTTTTTTAAAAGACTTTTTTAAAGTTTCCTGGGGCACTGAGAGGTTAAGTAACTTGGCCAGAGTAATAATCCATATGTGGGACTTAAACCCTCTGCCCTACAAGACCCCAAACTTACTATGCTTACTGGTCATCTAGCTGCAGTGCTACTTCATGCTGATCCCCTTCACATACTTTTATGTTCCAGCCAAGTGGACTCTATCTCCAAATTTGACCTGCCATCTTCCATGTCTATGCCTTTGTGCAGGATGGCATATACTCCCTCTTGTCAAAATTCTTCTCTTTTCTTAAGGCTCGGTTCAGATGCACCCTCCTCAGAGAAGCCTTCTCTGATGCCCCAGCTGAAAGTACATTCTCCTCAAATGTTAGGAGTCATTTGTCTTGATTCCTCCTCCACCACAATCATACTCGACCCTGAATTATATTTATCTGCATCTATATTGTATCTCTCTAGGAAACTATAAGCTCCTACAGGGCAGACACTGAGTCTTACTTCATCTTTGCATCACCAATCACCTAGTACAAGGCTGTGTACTTAGTAGGAATTTAACATGTGCTGTCATTGATCTGTATTTTCCTAGCTGGTAGGCTCATTCAGGTTTAAGGAACATAGTTGATTTCTGTTACCACTAAGGTTAAAATAGAAGAAATAAAATAAAATTTTATGAATATAGGAAAAAATAAAATTTTATACCCACACTTATACAACACACACACACACACACACACTCACACAGGAAAACATTGACCCAAATACTGAGCAAGTTTCCAAATGTGTATTTATACTACAGAAAAAAAATAAAACAGAACCAAGTACAGCACCAAAAATCTCTTTTTTACCAGGATGACAGAAAGTAAGTAGTATGGTCATTATCTGTTTCCCAAGTTTCCAAGGAAATGTTCCTTGAGTTGCTAGCTTCCACCTCCCTCACTGGGGTAAATAATTAAAGCAGGTATGTCAGTGCTACTTGCCCAAAGAGAGTCTGAAAAAAATGCCAAGCTGTTAATCAAGTCAAGGCCTGCACTTGTGTCCTCTTCCCCAATCATTTACAAGGGTTCTTACATGTCCTCAAATGAGGGTTGTGTCTGGAATTTATTAGCAAGTTGAAAGCAATTTTTTTTCCCCCACAGTATGGTAGGAGGTACTCAGATGAACTCTGAAAAAGCCTTGAATGAATTGAGAAGGTGAGCTTTCATATTATATAAAAGGCGCAGAGATAATGATTCAAATGGCTTGGGCAAACACAGGTCATGAGCATTTTTCCTTCAGGAAAGAAGAAAATATTTAGTCAACTGACAATAAAGTTAAGTTCACACACACAAGGGTACAACCGGTTTGACCAAATGACAGTGGTTCTGATTTGCAGGACTCCCAGTGACAAGTAAAGTAGGTTCTCTGGCACCCTAAACCTATATGCATTTGCAGCAGCAAATTGGAACCACAGGAATCTTTATTTTAGGCCAATTCTTCTGTGAAGTCTCAAGGCCATCATCAGGAGAGCAGAGGTATACTTTCAGGACAGTGGATGTAAAAGGATTAAATCCCTGCTGTTAGCCTATTTTAGGGTCTAGGAACAGAAAATTAGAAAGCGGATTGTCGGACAAGTAAACACACCAAATACGCTGTTTCTTAGATAGGAGATACATCTCTCTCACTAGCAGGTTCCTTTTGATCCGGTCAGACAGGAAGATAGGAATGGAGTCATAATAAGGGGTTAAATAAACTTACTTTATTCTAGTCTAGCCTTCTCAAAGGGAGTTTGCTGATAATGGGAACATCAACTCCTAGAGCATTCCCTAACAACCCTTCTTGCAGGGGCTGGCATCGAGGAGGGGGGCAGCTACCCCTCGTTTCGATGGGGTCAATCGAGGCTAGCACAACTTGTGCACTTCCCTAAATTCCCTCAAGCCTCAATGGGGGCCGTTTGAGGCAAACACACAGAT
This sequence comes from Vombatus ursinus, assembly GCF_900497805.2. Taxonomy (NCBI): domain Eukaryota; kingdom Metazoa; phylum Chordata; class Mammalia; order Diprotodontia; family Vombatidae; genus Vombatus; species Vombatus ursinus. Next base: position 36,948,935 of record NW_020954556.1, on the reverse strand, counting down.
TCTCCCTCCCAAGCCTTAACAGGAGCCAATCAAGGCACACACAGCATTCAGCCTGCACATTCACCCCTGTGGAGGTCCTGAGTCACTGACCAGTGCCCACTTGCTTTATAGGGCAACAGACAAAGAAGGCATGTTGCCAGCAACAGCCTCACAATTTTACATCACTTTATCCCTATATCTACCGCGACTGCGCAGTAGAAACTGTTTTGAACCATCATCATAAGAACTCACATCTAACACCTGGGAAGTAGAAATTGTTACGGCTATGGATCCTGGGAAGAAAACTCTAAGAAAGAATAACAAAAAATTCACTTTACACACACTAAAATTCACCTTACTTTCACGGACTCAGTTCCTAATGCTTGATGATGTGACAGGTTGGTTTTTTGCTGTTGTTGTTGCTGTTGTTTGGTTTTTTTAGTTTGATTGAGCTGGAGGGGTAAGAGACCCAGAAGACCACCTATGCCACATTCTTCCACATGGTATGACCAAAATATTTCTCAGAAGTGATGAGAAGAATAATATTACTTGAATGAATGAATGAATGGGTGAAAAAGTATCTACTAAGGGTATGCCATGTGCAAAGCCCTATGGTAAACCCTGAGGATACAAACAGAAAAGCAAGACTGCTCTAAATGAGCTCCTCGTCTTATGGGGAAGATAACTTAGGGTACAGTAGCAAAACAGATGGCGATGCATTTTTTCTAGTGTCATTTCCACTGAGTAAACCTCTCTGTTGAATCATTTGGCAGTGATAAGGACTTTGGCATCATGAATTTTCTTCTCTGGGTCCTCAGTAAACTGCTGAGGAAGTGAGGGCTGTAGCACCTGTAGAATCAGTTGCCAAGTGATATCTCCACAAAGGTTCCTTCCCTAGGTGATGGTTGTGAGGGCTAGGATGAACAGAAGGAAGGAAGGAAATAAGCCCTTATTGTCTACTATGTGCAAGGCACTGTGCTAAGGGCTTTACAAATATTATTTTATTTTGATCCTCACAACCTTGGGAGGTAAGTGCTATTGTGATCTCCATTTTACAATTGAGGAAACCGAGATAGACAGAGGTTAAGTGATTTTCCCATGGTCACACAGCTAGTAAATGTTTGAGTCTAGATTTGAATTCAGGTCTTCCTGGGGTAGCTCGGTTGCTCAATGGATAGAGTTGCCTGGAGTCAGGAAAATTCATCTTCTTGAGTTCAAATCTGGTCTCAGAGACTTATCAGCTGTGTGGTCCTGGGCAAGTCAATTAGCCCTGTTTGTTTCAGTTTCCTCGTCTATAAAATGATCTGAAGAAGGAAATGGCAAACCACTTCAGTAATCTTTGCCAAGAAAACCTCAATGGGGTCATGCAGAGTCAGATACGACTGAACAAGAATTTCCTGACTCTGAACCTAGCACTCTAATCAATACACCAATTTACCTGCCTCTAGCAGTTGGAGGGTGGGATACTGCTATTCCAGGTGCTCTATTTTTTTAATATTCATTTAAAAAATTTTTTTGAATTCCCAATTCTCTCTCTCTTTTTCCCCTCCCACCCTCATCGGCAAGGCAAGCAATTTGATATAGGTTATACATGTGCAGTCATGGAAAACATATTTCCATCTTAGTCATATTGTAAAAGAAAACACAGACAAAAAAAAACACAAGAAAAATAAAGTAAAGAAAAAGTATGCTTCAATCTGCATTCAGATTCTATCAGTTCTTTCTCTGGAGATGGAGAGCATTTTTCATCATAAGTCCTTCAGAAATGTCTTGGATCATTGTATTACTGAGAATATTCACCACTGATCATCATACAATATTGATGTTACTATATACAAAGTTCCCCTGGTTCTTCTCATTTCATTTTGGATCAGTTCATGTAAATCTTTTCAGGTTTTTGCTGAGAGCAGCCTGTTAATCATTTCTTATAGCACAATAGTATTCCATCACAATCACATACCACAACTTGCTCAGCCATTCCCCAGTGGATAGGCATCCCTCAATTTCTAATTCTTTGCCACTAGAAAAGAGCTGCTATAAATATTTTTGTACACATAAGTCCTTTTCCTTTTTGTTTTTCCATCTCTTTGGGATACAGACTTAATAGTGGTATTGCTTGGTCAAAAGGCATGCATAGTTTTACAGCCCTTTGGGCATAGTTCCAAATTGCTGTACAGAATGGTTGAATCAGTATACAACTTCACCAACAATGCATTACTGCCTCAATTTTCTCACATCCCCTCCAACATTTGTCGTTTTCCCTTTCTGTCACATTAGCCAATCTGATAAGTGTGGGGTGGTAGCTCAGAGTTCCTTTAATTTGCATTTCTCTAATCAATAGTGATTGAGAAGCATTTTTTCATGAGACTATAGATAGCTTTTATTACTTCATCTGAAAACTACCTTTCATATCCTTTGACTATCAATTGAGGAATGGCTCTTATTTCTATAAATTCTCAGTTTATATATTTGAGAAATGAAATCTTCATCAGAGAAACTTGCTGGAAATTTTTTTCATAATTATGATTACTAACTATGTATTTCCCTCTAGCCTATTTTCCCTCTGTTTGTCCTACTCCCTCTCTCCTTTCTCCCTATGCATTCTCAAAAGTATTTTGCTTCTGACTTTTACCAGGTGCTCTATTTTTAAAAGAAATTCTCTTATTAGTATCACAAATAAATGATTGATTCATTGTGTATAAGAGAACTTATTGTATAATATGCATTCATACAACTTATCCAGAGAATAACCAGAATTATAAGGGCCCTAGAAATCATGTTTCATGAAGAACATTTGAAGAGACGAGGTAATCAATCAGTCAACAAGTGTCTATTAAGTGTTAACTATGTGCCCCTCTATTCGCTCAGCTTTGGAAATAAAAATATGAGCTTTTTTTTCTTTTTGAAAGGCAGTCTCTGTCCTTTAGGACCTTACATTCTAATAGGGGAAGATAATACATGAAAAGAAGCAAAAAAATGGGGTAGGGGAAGGAAGGAAGGTGTCCATGGCAAGGGCATGATGGAGGAGCCTAGAGTACAGCCTGGTGAGAAATGAAGAGATGACTGGTCTGGGTGCCTTCCTTCAAGGGAGGTCCTGGAAAAAGCCTTCTAACCAGAAGGAGAGGCTACAGAGGCTGAGGTGTGAATTCCAGTGCTGAAGGGATCTGCCAGGATGAAGAAGTTTCTAGGGCATGATGGAGAAGTATGGAACTGCAGCCTGGTAGAATGTTTAGCTTGGAGAGAAGATGACGAGGGGAGACAGGATAGCAACCTTCAAATGGTTGAAAAGCTGTCACATAGAAAAGAGAGAAGACATGGAATGAGCTATTCTAGAGGACAGAACTAAGACTAAACCCTGAAGACTGCTGGGAAAATAGTTTGGTTCAGTAGAAGAACTAACAAATAGAGCTCCCCAATGCTAGAATGAGCTGCCCCATTAGGTAATGACCTCCCAATGACCGAAATCATGCAGAAACAAGATCACTATATGTCAGGGAAAGGATTCCTATATTGAGCTTGATATTGTTGTACTATATGATCTCTAAGATGATTCTTTTTTTTTCAATTTTAAGACGTAATTTTGAGAGACTAGCCTATGAACAACGGAGTACTCTGCATTGTATTGTATTCATTCTCTCCAAGCCCTGCCACACTCTCAAATGTCTGTGTAGAACCCAATGCCTCTATTTTCAAACACCCCTTAAATAAGCAAGGCATCGTGATTCAGTACAATTCAAAGGTCTACCATGTACCTGGCTTTGCTCTGGGTGCAAAGCATACAAATACAAAGCAGGCTCTGCCCTCGGGGAGCTTATCTTCTATTGGAAGGAAACAAGTACGAAGGAAAGTCGATCCAAAATAGATTCTAATATAATTTTGACATGGAGGGGAGTGTGCTAATAATTGGGAGAATAAGGAAAGGTCTCAAGTGGGTAATGGCCCTAGAACTGAGCCTTGAATGGAACTATGCATTCCAAGAGGAGGAAATGAAGGAAGTCTTCCAGGCATGTGGACAGCCTGCACAACAATATGGAGGCAGGCAGGAGAAGAAATATCTCATACAGAGAGCAGAAAGTAGGCTAAACTGATGGCAACACAGAGCACATAAGAGAGAGCAGTATGACATCAGTCTGGAAAGAAGTCAGGGCCAGGTAGTGAAGAGTTCTAAATGCCAACCTGAAAGATTTATATTTTATCCTGGGAGCCATTGAAGCATCTTAAGCAGAGGAGGGTCATGGTCAGACCTGTGATTTAGAAATATCATCCAATCTAAAATTGGACAAATATTTTCTTTGGAACACCTTTTTATTGATTTTTTACGTATACTTCATTAAAAATACTTTCAATATAAACTTCAAACACACATATATATGAATTCTTCTCACGTATAGCAGTTTGCATTCTTGCACTTGGAGTATATGACAAAGAGTATGTGATCAAGACATAAAATCCAGGAGACTACTTCTAAGAGAGTCCAGATGCTGCATGTATAAATATCTTAGTAGACTATCTAGCACATTATAACAACTATTCAAATGCTTCATCAAGTATTTCCAAATTTGAATCTGCTCAGGTTTAAGAATCAAGACTAAGAATCTCCAGGTTTCCCACAAACACATTGGTCATCCTAGTAAGTCACAATAGAACTGAAGAATTCCTTTTATTGACTGTTTGATAATGTCCTCTCTAGCATATAAGTTCTCCAATACCTGTACTTGGTCTCCCCTCTAAGAGATACCAACAACTATTGTGGTAGAAGAGGGTATGAGTCAGTCATGCACGGTATGGGAAAACAGGATATAAAAGTTCAACATCACTGGTGTGAGCAATGAACTATAATTCCAACCTATATTTAAAAGTCAGAATCCACTGGTAATTACCTCCTGCCATTTTCTCTTTTCCTCAGTTCAATGCATCCCCAGAATGTGAAACTCATCCTAATAATTAAGCACTGAGAAACACTTTTTAAATACCTATAAATTCAAGCAATTGTATTATGTTCTCCTGAATCTCACAGGCCCACAGTGACCCCATCAGTTACACTGGTGGTAAATGAATTTTAACTCAGTTATTCTTCTTAACTCTCTAATCTTCTGGGTGTTATTGGGGGTATAAATCTAGCTGCACATCAGCCTGTTCAAAGGAGTACTCAATGTGAGAGAAAAATTAAAAATAACAAAGATACACACTTGCTTGGGGGCACTGAAGAAATTATAGGAATCTCACTCACAATCCTAGAAAGCAATAGGGATGATGGAGGAAAAATATGGTACATTCCTGGCAGCATTTGATGTAAGTTTCCCATGGGAAATTCTAAGGACATCTTGTTTCTTCCTTTTCAAAGGGGATAACTTCAAATCAGATTTAACTTCATACTCATTCCCTAGATCTTCACTGACAAAGGACTCTATTTCTAAGAGGATAACCAAAGCCACAATACTCCCTCTACTGCTAGATCATTTTCCAGACCAAAAATAAGAGAACACAGAAGGAAAAGAGGAACAGGGAAAGCATCCAATGGGACAAATAACTTAATGACCTGAGTGGACTTGTTTGGTCACCAGAATATGGCTCTAGATCCAGGGGAACCATATGTTAAGCAACCAACAGCCATTCAAAATGGAACTAGTTTCCATGGAGCCACCTAGTGAGGTACTCTGAGAAATGAAGACAAATACGTGAACCCTTTATACCCAAAAATAGATAAGAATAATGGCCATTGGACTTCCAGAGGTTTGATAGGTCGATAACTGGTGGTGGTCCAGGCACAGACCTACATGTATTTTCACCAAGCAAGGAAATCTAATAAATTCTCAGTTACAAACTTTGTTGCTCTCTTATGTACTTATCAGAATACTATTTCGTATTGCAGCTATTTCTATTCATCTCAACTCCCCAAATAGATTTAAGTTTCTTTAAGACAGGGAATGTATCTTCACATTGTTAGCATTTCTCCTGAAATGTAGCACATAATTGTTGAATTAATGAATGGAATGGAGGAATGGAGGAATGGATGAGTGAATGAATATCACCCTGATCCTTCTTTTGCCTCCATCACATTTTACCTGTTGTCATGTTTACTTGTGGATCCATCCTCCTCCTACTAAATTATAAGTTCCTTAACATCAGAAAGTATATAATTTTCCATTTTTACATTGCTAACACCTAGTATAGCGTCATGCCCATAGTGAGTACTTAATTAATGTTTGCTAAAATGATTGAACTAGAATACTTACTAGCAAATGCCATTTAATGGATGGAGAGACAAACACACACCTCAATTGCCCTGAGGGTATCACAGCACAAGAATCAGTATTGATAATGACGATCCTGATTCATTTTTTAAAAAATAGACAATATACTCTATATAGTAAATAGAGTCAATACCACCTGGATTCAAGTCCTATCTTTGACAAATTCTAGCTGTATAAACATGGGAAAACCACAACCTCTCAGTCCTCCAGATAACTCTTTACTGTAAGTCACACAGTTTCCACACTGGGAGTCCATTGCATGGATAACAGCAGAAGCTTGGACCCAAACCAAAAAACAACCCTTAACAACCTCTTCTCTTCCTGAATTACTGGTTTGTTGTGGCAGAGAGGCTTGCATAACTAAATAAAACTATTCCATTCAGCATCACCCAAGACAGATAGGTCATAGTAGGGAGCTGTGACAAAAGGTGATCCACTGGAAAAGGAAATGGAAAACTACTCTAGTGTCTTTGCCAAGAAAACCCCATGGACAGTAAGCTTGAAACTTCGGGAGATAGTGGAGGACAGAAGGGTGTGGAGGGCTATATGGTCCATGGGGTCACAAAGAGTCAGACTGAATGACTGAATACAACGATGGCCTCTTCCCTAAGTTATTTTTAAGGAAATGAGGAATTGTGCCAGATGTTTTAGAAAGATTATTTTTCATTTTTTATTCTGAATTTAAACATTAAAAAAATCATTTCCATATATACAACAGAACATAAAAAGAGGATTATACGTGAAACCACAAATCCTCATTTCATTCCACTTGCTTCTTTTAAAAAGTACATATTAATTCTACACATTATTTTTTTTAAACTATCTTACTTATTTGTGCTTTCTCCTGAAATTCCTTCTCTTCTCTTTTGCACATTTTAAAAAATGGGGTTTTGGAGGGAAGGGTTGGCATCACTATTGCTAATCTGTCCTATCCCTCCCAATTAAAAGACTGGAAGGGAAAAAAATGTGACAAATATACTTAGCCAAACAAAATGACTCCACAATATGCCCATATCCAAAAACGTATGTTTCTTTCTGCACCATAAGTCCATCACCATGCTAGCCAGGTGCTTAATTAGAGGACTTCTGGAGACATGGCTGGACATTGCACTATTAATCAGAGTTTTTAAGTTTTCTTTACAATATTATGATACTCTCATGTATTATCCTCCTTCTTTACACTCTACTCTAATACCCCACTTATTTCACTGTTCAGTTTGATGAATTTCTACACCAAACCATTTGTGTGTGTGTATATATATATACACACATATATGTATATATATATGTGTGTGTGTGTGTGTGTGTACATATGCTTATATTCAACCCTCCTTTATTTCAGATAAGAGTGAGGTTCATCTGATATCCACTCCCCCAACCCCTTCTTCCATGTTTGTGTACTCTTATGACACCTCAGTTATGAGAAAAAGCAAGTTCCACCCCCTTTTTCCTCCTTACTACACTAATGTGTATTCTTCCTTTTACCTTCCTTTCTCTTTTCCCTCTTAAAACCCCCAGAACAGAACCAACTCACTTTTAGATCTGTTTTTTTTTTCACTTTTTTTTCATATTTTTTTCATTCTTCTGCCAACCTTTGAAGATATTAAGGTTTTGAAGGGACACTGTTTTTTCTCCACTCTACTAAAATGTTAGCACTACATCATCATACAGACTCTTCCAATTGCTCACAAAAATTTATCTTTCTAGGTTTCTCTTAACTCTTGCATTTGTACTTCAAAGTTTCTTCTCAGCTCTGATCTTTTCATCAGAATTTTTTCAAAGTCCTTTATTCTATTAAAGATCTATTTTTCCTTCCTGTACAACTATAGGAAACTTTTCAGGGCAAAGGCAAGTCATTTTTTTATTGTAATTATAAAGTTAGCTGAATCCTCTGAGAAGAGTCCTGGGCTAAGCTAAAGCTGAGGCCTCTCTGTCCCCACCCCCTTCCCAAAGTGTTCACCTACTGCGGTCGGCAAACTACAGCTTGCTGGCCAAATCCAACCCACTTCTTGTTTGTGTACAGCCCATGAGCTGAAAACAGTTTTCACATTTTTAAGCAAAGCTTTATTGCATTTAAATGTGTAAAAATCATTCTTAGTTCAGCTGTTAGGATCCTACAAAAACAGTGGGGGACCTGATTTGGCCCTCAGGATGTAGTCTGATGTGCTTGAGCTGGAGCTCGGTACACATCTATTCCACTGATAACTTTCCCTGTGGAAAATCTCTGGGGTATGATCAAATTTCCTTGGCCTATCCAAACACAAGTCTTGTACAATGTCTTACAAGTCATCCTAACTCAAAAATCTCCTTTGTACTAAGGCCCTTTGATTTATTGATAAATTGAGATGTGTTCTTAACTAGTTAAGGTATTCGATCTAAAACGATGTGAGGTGAGTTGGCCCCATCTTTATCTATGTATTTTCTAGATACAGGAAACCTATATCTTTTGCCTTTGGGAACATTGCATTCCAGTATCTTCTCTGTTCAAAATGGAAGCCTGCAGGCCTTGTATGATCCTAGCCTTAGTCCCTAAGTTCTTGAAATCCTTCTTTCTGGATGTTTACAGTATTATTTTCCTTAATGTGGAAAATCTTGATTTTGGTTATGACATTCCTGGGACTTTTTGTTTCAGGAAATGATCACTTCAGGAGATCTTCACTTTTCCTTCTGATTCTAATAGATCTTAGCAGTTTAACTTATGATTTCTTGAAATAGAGTGTCTAAGCTTTTATTAATATCATGATTTTTAGGGCATCCAGTCATTCTTAAATTATCTCTCTTCAACCTGTTTTCCAGGTCAGTTTTTTTATATCATAATGTCATATACACACATACACACAAATATATATACATACATATATATATATATATCTGTGTTATATGTATATCTTCCATTTTCTTCCATTTTTCAGTCTTTTGATTCTTTACTAATGCTTTCTGCAATCTCATGGAGTCATTGCTTTTTGTATTGTCTTTTCCAGTTTTCAGACAGCCTGTCCATTGGGTAAATTTTAACACTTTCTGTGCTAAGCTGTTTATTTTCTTCTAATTCTCTCCTACAGAATGTTTATTTCATTTTTAAATCTGCTTCATTTGATGTTGATATTCATGTAGTTCTTATAAAAAAATCCATTTTTTTCCTATGACTTTCCACTTGCAGTTTTTACAAAGGTACTTTGCCTTTCTAGGCTGGATTTTTCGGACATCGCTAGCTCTCCAATTTTTTTTTTTTAATGCTGGTCAGGGTCTTTTTTGGCTTACTCTTTGTCCAATTTAGTTTTATGGCAAGATCAGGCTCTGCCACTTGCTGTACTTTTGCATAGGATGGTCAGCCCTGCTTGGTCTTATTCACCTGGCTTCCTGCACTGACCTCTGCCTCCAGGGATAGGCACCCTGGATCTTTGAGATTGAAAGCCCTGGATCTTTATGGGCCTCTATGGTATCTCAGGAAAGAATGCTCCTGAGAGCCCCTGGGCACTTGGGCTATCCCAGTCTAAGTGCTGGCCCATTGATCACAAATATTCCTAATGATTTTAAGGTCCTTGCTGTGGGTTTCTGACTATTCTATAGCTTTCTCAAGGGGGCTCTCCACTTTAGCTACCTCTGGACACTGAGCTCTGCTGGCTATGTGTGTCTCTGGACCATCTCTAGTCATGTTCGGACCAGTTTTGCCTATGTTAGTTTTAGATATTCTCATGGGCCCCTTTTTTTATTGCCCATGGCATTTGACTAACTTTTTGTGTAGTTCTAAGTTAGAAGAGGTTCCTTTCTATAGTTTTTCATTGTATTTCTTGATCATTGTTGGGTCTGATGTGAATTTCAGATTTTTATTGTATTAGGTATATGGGAACTGGGCAGTCTACCTCTGCTTAGACAGCCATGCTGGCCAGAAGTCTTTAGAAAGATGTCTGCCAGAAACTAATTTTTTAAAGGTTTGATTCTTAAAGGGATAAGTGTAACTAATACAAAAAATTCATTTATATAGAGTAACCATCTCTTTACCTGATAGACATTATGTATAAGGAAAACTGGGTTTTAGTCTTCACATATGTAAGAAAAAAGAAGGTTTAACAATCTGTCTTATTATGCCATCCTCTATTAAAGTAATAGCTATTATACAATAGAAATAGGCACACTATACATGGCATGAAGAGATAGGAAGTTTTCTTATACTTAATATCAATGGTGATTGCAGAATACAGAGATTTCAGAAGCATTCTGGGTATTGTACACAAAAATATATTTGTGTGGGCTGATGAAGAGCCCTAAGGTTTGTTTCTGGCAATAAATCACTTAAATAGACATCCACTCTTGGGGTGTCAAAGGGCATGACCTTCAATGGGTTCACAATCAGACACAGCTACCAAAATCAATACTGATTGCTTAACAGGTGACATTTAAGGAACATTTAACATTCATGGGCACAGTCATCCTTCTGGGCATTTTGTATGGGTCAGGTATTTTGTATTTCCAAATGGCAAGCCATCTGACTGGTAGCTAAAAGGGAATGCCAGTATACAGATGTAAATTAAAACCATGGAAACTGTTTGGAATCTACCATCATTAAGGAGGTAATAACTCTCATAAAGCCAGTTCAAGTGCATAATTAAGACATGTTTCAACTGATTAACTAACACACCCATTGCCCAAAAGATTCAAAGAAGTGCTTCAAAACGGGTATGGATGCCTGCAACAAAAACAAACGAATGAAGACAAAGTTGGCAGCTCTGGAATAAGCTGTTTGATATTGTAGAGAATGGAAGCAGAAGGAACATTGGCTTCACTCACAGGGCCATTCACAAACATCACTACCTCAGAACTAGAAAATACAGTTAGAGCAATGGAATTGGTACTTTGGAGAAGGAAGGAAGCAAGCATTTATTAAGCACCCACTATGTGCCAGGCACCACTTCACAAATAATATCCCATTTGATCCTGACAACAACCCTGGTAGGTGAGTGCAATTATTATCCCTATTTTACAGTTGAGGAAAATGAGGCAAACAGAGATTAAGCGACTTGTCCAGAGTCACACAACTATAAGGCAAATATAACTGTGAATTTACCAATACTTAATGCTGATGGCAGTTACTACTTATTTCTAAATACTCTCAAGTTAAAAGGGAAGTTGTGGGTAGTGGATAAAGGTGTTAGGCAAGAAGTCAAAAAGACCTGGAATAACATCCTACTTTGAACACTACTGTACCTCTATGTATGTTTCACACTGTGTGACTCAGTTTCATCATTTGTAAAATGGGAATGATATTACCTATAAAAATCTACCTGACAAGATGGGTGTGAGGTTCAAATGGGATCATGCATGTAAATCACTTTACAAATTGTAAAGCGCTATATAAATGTGGGCTAAAGGTCATTATTATTATTAGCTCATTTGTGTTTTCAGAAATGTGTTTTCTGAAACAATAAAGGAATATGTCCAGTGCAACTGATTTAGTCTCAGAAATCTACTTAGAGGGAAGTGTCCTTGATATTTTATAATTAGATGAAACCAAATAAAATATAGGAGAAGTAAAGGGAGAGGAAAGAGAGGAGATCTTTAAAGAGGGGTTACTTGGTACAAATAATGCAAGTCCCTTCCTGCAGGAAGGATTCTCAACCTTTCCTAAATCCACTCCATGGAAAAGGTCCCACAGGCCTTGTTGTATTACAGTCAATCAAGCAGTATCTAAAAGCTTTAATGCCATGAGTAAGTTTCCCACACCCCTGCAAAACACAATAGGCAAGCATCATCCTGTTTTTGTTGATGGAGAAACTGAGGTACAGCTGATTTCCCCAATGAGTCAGAGACCTATTCCAGAATAAAACCATGGAGCTATAAACTGCTAGCCTTGAGCTCTAGGCCCTGCCCTTTCCAGATCCCAATTACTTTCAATCAGTGTTTTTTATTTAGCAAGGAAAAAATATCTATTCAATTTCAAAATATTTCTCATTTTGTCTATGTGTGAGGCACTGCCTGTGCATAATAAATACAGGCCCTAGCACTAAGATCTCTGCTTCTTGGCAAACTACCACTTAACAACTCCCAAGACAATTTCCTATAACACATGCTCTGACGCAATCAGTCCTGTTTCAAGCTCTTTTCATGTTCCCAAAGATGGAAGAAGCACACAGTGGTGAATTCAGCCATTATCTTTTTTATGCAAGGTCCTGCAGTATGTCTTAGCAGGCTCCATCCCTGTTCTGTGCTTCATTTGGCATGCCAGGTACCCGTATTTGCCCTTCTAATCCTGGCTTCTTTTGAAGCCACATCTTTCCTATTAATCCAGACCAGGTGATGAAGTATACATGAGTGAATTAAGCAATGGGTTATTGCAGGAAATAAGCTGTTCTAACTGTGAGTGAGCTGACTCTCCACACATTCACATTAGTCTACCTAGGCCATGTTCCCTATTGGGTAGATTATCCCTCTCTATCTTCCCTCCTAATCCCTAATCCCCAAATCTGTCCTTTCAGAAAAGATACATTGTGGGAATGAGGTTGAAACAAGTAGCCAGGTGGTAGCCAAAAACATTGTGGACTTCTGTTTTCCATTCTCTATCTATTCCATTGAACAAATAATACTGATGGTTGTGGGTGTCACAATAGTGGGTACAGTTGGCTGGCTGGCATACTCATCACCACCCTTTCCTCCCTATCCCTTTTTTCTCTGGGGATTTAATCAACCATGCCCTATTAAAACAATTAGCTAATTTTTTTTAACCTGGGGCAATATAATGACCCCCCCCCAAGAGATATAGCCTTTTTCTCTGCTGTTTTATGGGCTTTGTATTAAAAGAAAAGTTAAAAGTACAATTACAATAGCTCAGAGCCCCCAGTTAGAAAAATTCCTAACATTTAAACAGATTTGACTCTCTGTCCTAATTTGAATTTATTTTTATCTCTAGTTAATCCCTAGCTAATCTTTATGATTGAAGAAAAAAATACAGATTATCATAAATGTTAGAGTGAAGGAAAAAGTAGAATATGTTAACAGTGTCTTTTAATGGACACTAGAAGGGTAAATTTCTCCTTAGTCTTTGAAGGGGTAGATACAACCAATGGCTTCAGCCTGAGTCTTCTGCCTTGAGATCTGCTAAGGGGTGATGGCCTCAATCTCTCCCTTCTTTGCCAATACTCAGTTCTTACTTTTTCTTTCTCCTTTCGTATGTTGTCCCCCCTTCTCTTTTCTTCCAGCTCAGCTCTTGAGGTCCCCTTCTGCCTCCATATCTATCTCTTCAAGGCTATATGTGTCTAAGAACTCCAGGGCATCACTCAACCAACTCTGCCTTCCAGCTCACAGATCTCCCTAATCCCAAAGAACTTTCAGGGACAAAATGTTTATCCCTTTGAACTACAAATTTCATGATGCCAATTGGTTCTCAAAGTACAGTTACACAGACATCCACAATCTTTATTATGTAGAGATAATCAAGAGTAGAGTACAGATCATAGCAGAAAACCTGAATGTGCAAAATTGCATCTTCAGTCTATCTTGATAGAACCCTGATCTGCTGGATTTAAAAGCATGTATGTAGGTTTTTTGAAACTCAGCATTAAGTTTTACATTATGCCTTGCACATAGTAGGCATGTAATAGTAATTTAATAAATACTTATTTTTTACTGGTTCCTGTTACAGTTTTATTTGTTTTATCACCTTATTATTTTCTTATGTGTACCTTGGGTGATGGCATACAAATATGTACAATTTTAAAGAACTCATAGTAATATTTAAAATTTATTTAGAGAACCTCTGGATTTTAGTGTTGTTCAGGGCCAGCAAAAGGAACTAATATAAGGGCCAAAATCTGTTTAACAAATGGCACAAGGATCCCAGCTGCCTTTAGAAAATACAGAGAGAAGAAAAAAAGTACCTTTCTCCCTAAAGTTCATATAAGTCATATGTAAAAAAACAAAAACAAAAACAAAAACAAAAACAAAAACTAAAAAAAAACCTCAAAACTATTAGGTTGCAAAAATTCCCCAACCCTCTTCATAGGCTTTGAGACTATAACTAATGTCAATGAGCATCAAATACTAAATTATAATCTTTATGCTAAAAAGACTTATTTTTAATTTGCCATTGAAATAATTTCTTGATCCATACATGATTTCTTATAGAAGCAGCTTGATTTCTTTCTAGTTTTTCCAACTTAAACAGGCTGCAAACAACTTTTCTAAATCCCAGGTATGCAGTATAGCTCCTCTTTCCTGCACATTCTTGATGACAGTCCTCATTGTAAATGTCTGCTTTAGACTTAATCTGCAACATTACAAAGATTACGTCCTGAGCACACATTTGTTTCCAAATGGGTCTCTGCATTGGTTGGACCAATTTTTTTTTTACTATTTTTATAATTGCCACCATTGGCTTCTCTTTTCCCATTCTCATAGGTTTTTGGATTAGGGTTTGTTGTGGGGGGAGTTTTGGGGAGTGAGGGGGAGATGTGGAGATGTGGAGATGGAGGTAGGGAGTAAAGCCTCTAAGTCCCTTAAAGGCAAGCATCACGTCTTAATATTTTTGTAACCCCCCACCTAGTATAGGGCCTAGCATAGTAAGCGTCTTATGTAGAGATGGTGCTAAATAAATATTTGTTGCTGCTGAATAAATGATTTAATGAAAAAGTAATGAGCAACTAAAGATTTCCAGCCCAAGAATGGTGAAGACAGGCATAGCACTAGGGAGGAAGTAGTTGTTACCCTGATCAAATATTCCCCAAGCTAAATCTCATCAAATGCTTTGTTCCTATTCCCAAGTCCTTATCATGGGAGTATACATTTTGTCTGCCAAACAGAGAGGAAGTTTTTTTCAGAGTAGATCTGCTATTTCTTTTGTATGCTTGCTCCTGAACCCCACCATGCCCAGAATAGTGATCTGCCCAGAGTAGACATTCAATAAATGTTGTTTCCGTGACTCTAGGATACAGACTCTGAAGCCATATTGTACTGCTTAAAATACCTTCCTGAGCTTTGAAGACTTGGAGATAGAGCTATAAGTGGGGTTGGGTGAGTGGGGTTTTGTCTCGGTCACCAAAATTTGGAGAGTGTTGGCAATGCAGTCTTGGGCTGCTCGCCACTCATTCCTCAGTTGCCACACTTGAGGGGAACTCTTCCCTGACTAGCACCACCATTGAAAGGCATCAGTCTCATCATTCTTGTCTTGTTTCCTTGTTATCCTAAGTCTTGTTTCCTTCCCCCATTAGCTGTACCCTTGGCCTCTGGCTTACCCTGTCCCAAAATCTTCCTGATAGCAAATCCTTCAGCAACTAGAAACTAGGCACCTGAAACACACAGGAGTAGATTGCCTCCCCTACTCTCACTTCCTCCGAGGCTTCCCCTTGCCCTAGGAACAAAAATTCCTTATTATAGCTCTGCTTGGAGTACCTTCCCATTTTCATCCTTAGGAATGAAACCAAGAGCTAAAACTGCTCTTTGGATTTTATCATTTTTGTCTTTGATTGTTACTCTCTGTAGTATTTCTCTTTCCCACCGGCCCAACAATGCCATGAGTAGGACGAATTTCTAAATCCCGGAGTATCTGTTAAATTACTAACTGCCTGGGCTTTTTCTTCTCTTGCTGAAAGGAAAATGCAATTTTATGAGGGCAGTGTTGTTGAGGTTTAGGGGTTTAGAAGTGCTGGGACCCCAAAATAGCAACACGTGGGTTCTGCCTGAATGAATTTGACCCAAGCCTTCTGGGGTGAGCAAGAATCCTAGTGAGTCTCCACTACTGGCTAGATTTTAAGAATATGAGCACTTTAACAGCGGCCAACATGGATCTTATATACAGAAAGACTGTGGGAGGGATCTAGGAGTGGCCAAGTAGTCTGAGGTGACTGTGAGGAGGGGTCTAGGTAGGATCTGGATGGGAGTGGCCAGTAAGCTGGGGTGATTGGGAGGCAGAATGCGAGGGGCCTGAACCACGTGGCTAAGGGAGACTGGGGTCTAGATAGGATCAAGGAGTGTAGATCTAGGGTGGGGCCAGGTGCAAACAATGAAAGGGCAATTCATTAACTGGGAAGGGCCGATTGCCCAGGCAAATGCCAGGGACCTGGGCAACATGGGAAAGTTCAGGGCTTTTCCTTTTTGGGGTTCAGATCTCAAAGAAATGGTCTTTTCCTTTTAGGGGTCCAGATCTCATCCCCATCAGTGTCATAGTCAATTGGATCTCAAGTTCTAATCAATTTATTCTCAATTAAATGAATTCTTAGATCTCTCAACTCAGATAAGAAGGTGAGAACTAAGCCTCCCCACCACTGACTACTGACCTGCTGGAGGCTTTACTAATGTAAAATTCCCAATCCAACAATACACATAGGCCAAAAGTTTCCTACAAAGGACCCTGTACTTAAATTTTAATATAATCTTATTTTAATCATAATTACTTTCATTTTTAATAATTTTATTATCTTTTTTACATAATCTAGATTTCTCCCATACCTCTCCTCCTTCACCCACCCCCCACCCAGAGAGCCATATCTTATAACAAAGAATTTATTTTAAAAAAGATGACAAAAATTTCAACAAAACTGGTCAATACATTGAAAAAATCTGACACATGTAATGTTCCACACCTGTGGACTGACACCTCTCCCTCTACATACCTTGGCAAAAGAGTTGGGGAGAGTGTCTCCTCCTAGATTTTCTTCGGGGGCTCTGTCTTTCTAAGGACATAGAAATACAACCAAAGTGTCTGGGACCCAGATCAAACCACTGATTGTTAAATTTTCAGTGAAAACATTTATACTTCAGAAATCAGCAAATGCTACAAATCAGAATTAATTGATTATTTTTGTTGATTGTTCAGGCTTAAGAAAGTGATGGGGAAAAATGTTAAATATGCAAATTAAACTTAAGAGTGTGTCATAGGTACATTCCCCTCTTCCCCCCCCATCCAATAGTTACACATCTACCAGCACACTCCTGAATCCCCTGAGGCACTGAGTGACAAAAAGACCTTGACACTGGAAAGGGCATAACAAATACATAGACATGGAAAAAAAAAAAGTCCCCATGGCTACAGGGGTAATGTGTCCTTCCTTGCCTCAGCCACACAATCATTGCAAGCCAAGCCTAGGCTAGTCTCAGCACCAACATAGTGAATCATCTCTGAGCTGAGATGGTCAGTTGTCCAGATGTAACCAGCAATAGGTGGGACTCATCTGGGGGTCTTTATGGTGCCTGTTGTTGGGTGAATAAGCAGGCACTACCACAGTAGGTTTTGATAATAGGTATCACCATTCTCCAAGCAGTTCTGCCTACAGGGAGTTCAGTACCAACAGTTCATCTGCTAGGGTGGCCAGATGTCCAATGGAGTCACTAGAGCAGGCTCAAACCTGCCAAGTTGAATATGTACCTAATGATATCCACAGTAACAGTGCCTGGAGCACTGTTGAGCAGGGACAGAAAATTCTGGGCAAAAGGAACATAGGATGAAAACACAGCTCTCATCATACTACTTTGTCTTATTGGATTTCTGTTCAGGCAGAGCCAAGTCAAGCCCAAAGTACCTCGAGGTCTGTCCTAAGATTACCATGTCTTCCCATAAAGTCCTACTGGCTCCCTGGAGGGAAACTCTGCAATTACTCAGACATTGTCCTAACACCCACATTGTAGTGAATGAAGGTAAGGTTTAGGGATAAGGGCGCCCTATGCCACTTGTCCTAAGCTTCCAGAGCACGTTTGTGGCATTATGGACAAAATGTGCTACTCAGTCTCTCCTTCTTGGGTTTTCAGGACATTACTCTCTCTTGGTTCTCTTTCTATATGTATGGTCAATCAATTTTTAGGAGTTTGGATTTAAAGCTGGAAAGAACCTTACAGGTCATCTAATCCAACCCTTTCAGTTTACAAAGAAAGAAATGAAAACCCAGCTAGGTTGTGACTTGTCTAAGGTAATACAAAAGCAGTAGAGCTAGCATTTGAACCAAGGTTCTGTGATTCCAGATCCAGTGAATTCTCTGTATTACACGGCCATGATACCTCTCTGCAGCCTTCTCTGTTGGTTTGTCACCCTTATCTCACCGCTAACTGTGGCTGTCTTGAGCCCTTTTGTCTTCTCTTTCTATATCCTTTATTTTGGTGAACTCATCAACACCCATAGGCTCAATTAGCAACCCTAAGTGGATGACTCATCATTCTATAAATCCAGCCTCCATCCCAGTCTTGATCTCTGATTCCAAATTGCCTAATGTCTTCTGTATGTCTTCAGTAACTGGGTTTGCCATAGGCATCTCAAATTCAACATGTCCAAAACAGAATTCAATATCTTTTCCTCAAATCACTCTTCTCCCTAATTTCCCTATTTCTGTTGAGGGCACCAAGGACTTCTTTCCAGTCACCTGGGTTCACCACCTTCCTGTTATCCTAGTCTCTATTCTACCTTACAACCTTTCATAATCAACCTGTTGCCAACTCTTATGGAGTCTACCATCACAAGTTCCCTTGAATTCACCCCCTTCTCTCCACTCCTATGACCAACACTTTAATTTAGGCTTTTGTCACCTCTAGCTCGGACTATTTCAGCAGCCTCCAAGTTGGTCTACCTCTCCATCTCCAAGATCTCCCCTCTCCAAACCATCTTCCATATAACTGTCAAAATTATACTCCTAAAGGATGGATCTGAGCATTCCACTCTCCTACTCAAGAAGCTTCAGTGATTCCCTATTACCTCTGGGATAAAATAGAAACTCCTCTGTTTAGAATTTAAAGCCCTTCATAGTCTGGCTGGGACTGATCTTTCTAGGCTGCTTTCACATTATTCCCCTACTTGCTGGACCACAGGTATGTGACACTTTGCTTCCCTCTGTATCTTTCCCAGATGGTCCCTCACACCTGAAATTTACTCATTCCTCACCCCTACCTCCTAGAATTGCTAACTTTGTTTAAAATGAAATACAAAAAGAACAGAAGGAAATTCAGAAGGAAACTCAAACAAGCAGGACAATTTTGAAAGTAATATGTTCAATTTATTATATTATTTTTTAAAATACATGTAATAAGATTAATTTTAAGTAATATATTGGATTTATTATATACTTTAAAAGTATATATAATAAGAGTCATGGTTTCATATGCAATCTTCTTTATCTGTTCTATTTGGTAAGTGGAAATTTTCATTTGGGAGGAAGTGTTTGCTAAATGCAGAATTTTTTAAAATTATAGATGTAATCAATATTCATATACAAAACTTTTCCTGAACTCATCCCCCTAGATATTAGTGCTGTACCCCCAATTGCTTTGTTTTTTTTTAAATTTTATTTTGTATTATCTTAGCTGCTATGTATTTTTCCCCATTAGAATGTAAACTCCTTAAAAGGGAGGGGGTGTGTATTGTTTTGTTTTTGTCCTTGTATTCTCAGCACCTAACACACAGTGACTACTTGGTAAATCATTTTTGAATGAATGAATGAACTGTTGTGCTAGCTGCCAACGGAATGATCAAACTCTTGTCCCAGATCAAGGAAATAAAACCTACCGAATCCAAAACACTAAGTTGCAACCATTGTCCCCCCTAAAAGGGATACAGTATAAACCTGATCTTGATAACAAGACTGTATCTGCCCCTTTCTGTATGGTGTCATCCTCTAGAAAAGAATCATGTGGAAGGAGGAGACGAATAAATTGCTTTCCCGTTGCTCCTGTTTTGGAACTTCTCTAATCACAAGGGTGGGGATGGGGTGGAACCAGAGATATCCAGGTGAACCCCAAAAGGCTACACAACAAAACAAACAAAAAAACTGTCACCAATCACCCATTGAAAATAAAACTTCTTCTCCATCAGATGAAACCTGCCAGGTTCCAGAACTCTTTAGCCTAAAGGAAGGGAGGGCGTGGGAACAACTCATCCCCCAGGAACCAGAGCCAAACCAGCAGAACAAAAAAATCAGAATTGTAAAAACCAATGAGGTTATATTAAAACACACCGTGAAAGAGGGAAATAGTTGGGGGACATAAAGGTGAATCTTTTCACAATGGCAAAGAGAAGCCACATACCCCTGAGCGGGTGTCTATCTTTCCAGACAGGCCTAGGTTTTATCTCTGAGTAAAGAGCTTTGGAAAGTTTGGAAAGCAGGAAAGTCCTGCTAACTTGTTGAACAAGCCCCATGCTGACACCTGCGAAGATGACCACAGCAGTCTTCAGGCTCTAGAACTTTTGGCTCAGTTCTCTTCAGGGACAGCTCCTGGCGGATATACTGCATCATTAATTAATTAGAATTTTTAAAGGGCTTATTATGTGGCAGGCACTGTGCAAAGTGCTGGGGATACAAAAACAAAACCCAAGGTAGTCTCTGCCCTCAAGAAGCTTATATTCTAAGTGGGAGAGATAACACATATGTAGGTGAATGGTGACCTCAGAAGGTTATTTTGGTTTGAAAAGTCCCAGAGAGGCAACTAGGTGGTGCAGTGGATAGAGCTCCAGCTTTGCAGTCAGGAGGATCTGAGTTCAAATCCAGCCTTAGACAATTGACACTTACTAGTTGTGTGACCCTAGGCAAGTCACTTAACTCCGATTGCCTCACCAAAAAGCGAGGAAAAAAAAAAAGTCCCAGAGATGGGAGGAAGGTGGAGCCATAGGAAAGTAAGCTGATATACCCTTTCCAGTAGTGTTCCTTTTTAAACACAAAAGAAAAGAGACAGCTGAGTCCCCAAATCATAAAAATCCTAAATTGGGGTGGGGGTGGCAGTGGTTGGGAGAGGAGGGAAGAGAAGACTCTATTAGATCAGTAAATCACCTGAAAGGAGTGGATAGCTTTTATAATCTTCTTGCATGGGCAATAGGGCTTCACAGCACTGGAAACTAGCAACTCAATGACTTTCCAACCAGTTCCAAATCCTTAGGGCCAGGGGGCATCATTGCTGGGGTTCCTCTGAGGAAAAAAAAATTCCATGAATAGAGTACTTAAGGAGAGGATGGAAAGATAGATCTTTCCCAGCACAGTAGGAGATGCCCCACCCATCTGAGCTAAAGGAAGAGAAAAGATGACAATGATGCCTATTTTAGGAAATCTCTGTCATAGTGGGAGCTGCCCTTGGGCCTCAAGCCAGCATTGCTGGGGGTGAGGATGAGTGGGATTGCATAAGGAGTTTTGTAACTGGCAAGTATTTAGGATGTGGAAATCAGGGGACCCCAGCCTTTCCTCAGTTTCCAGATTTTCCTGAGGCATGACCATCAAGTCTGACAGCTCTACTTTATACTCTGATCTGATTTTTATTTAATCTCTGCTAAGGGTAACACTACTCTGAGGTGTAAATCAGCCATGAATTATTGTTCTAAGACCTCTGGAGTCAGAGTTCTTAACCTAGAGTCCATGAACTTGGATGGGAAGAAAAGAAAACCTACATATTTATTTTTACTAAATTTTGGTTTCCTTTGTGATCCTATGTATTTCATTTTGTTCATTTAAAAGCATTATTCTGAAAAATTAAGAACCTTTGCTCTGGAGAGTAAGCGATGATGGCAGGTGTGGCTCCCCCTCCACCTTAACCATAGCTCTATATATTAAGGGGAGAATAGGTTCCAATTCACCCTCTCCCCAAGGGGTATAAACATATTATCCTACTTTTGCTCTTCTATTTTCCCATTATTTCCCCAGTATTCAAATGCATAAAGATTGGGAAAGGAAGCTTAGGTTGGGTCAGATCACTCCTGCTCCCTATAAAGACAATTTCCTCCTCCCACTCCTTTGGGCAAGGAGAAGGCAGCTGCTCTAAATTCAGCACTCCCATAGAATTCCTGCTTTGCTTCTTCCCCGTGAGCAGATCATAAAGGAAAGGATTCTGCCCCAATAAGCACACATGCCCTTTTGGTCATTTATTTTTGCTGGTAATGTGCCATTGCTGGATAAAAGAAAATTTGAGCGAGCTAATCTGAGTTTGTGGTGCTATTTGGGAGCAATAAAGCATGGGGGTGGAGAGAGACACTCAAGTCTGGAATAAAAATGCTGCAGACTCATTCAATACTTCGTGGGGAGATTGGAAAATGAGGAGGCAGCTGCCCAGACAGTATGGCCCTGGGAAGTTCCCACCTGTTGGCATTCTCCAGGCTAACAGCCTTTATCTAGTCCAATGTGATAAGTAAAGAGAAATAAAAGCAGAGAGCTCTTAATTTGAAGCTTTATCACCAAAACGAGTAGAGTATATTTATTTTAATATACTAGATTATATTGTTATAGTGTCATGTTATATAATACTATATTATATATATAATGTTATATTATATTTTGTTATAGTATAGTATGTTATATTATTAGAATATAGTATATAATTATATTAAATTTATTATATTATCATATTCCATCTTATAATGTTATATTTATTATGTCATAATATGTCATATCATATTTTAGTGAGTCCAAAAACCAAGGACAAAACAGGGCTAGAGGAGAGGGACTGAACCACGTAGGCTTTCCTGATTTCTCTACCCTCAGCACTCAGGCCTGGGCTACACTTACGCAGGGTGTCCCAAAAGTCTTAGTGCAGTTTTCCGTCTCAATTACAAAACTTCACTAGGACCTTTCATACCCTCTGTATATATCCTCACTGACCCTCCTGTTAAACTGCTTTCAAGTACAGCTTGTTTCATTCATTGCATTTGGAGCCCCAGTAACCAGCATAGTGCCTGGCACATCGTAGGCACTTACATACTTACTGACTGGCCCTTGGCTCCTACATGGCTCTGTCTGGTGGCTCTCCTTTGCTGTGGACAAATTAAGGGTGCTGTTTGAGTCCAGGGAAGGCCTAGATGATTAGTCAACTTTGGGAATGTGGAGAAGAGTGATCATTAAGAGTGTTAATTAGTGTGAGAACATATTACTCTGTTTCCTTTAGGGATGGCAAAGGTAGAATCTGTACCTCTTAGTTTTAATATGCAGAAGTTACAATGAAACAGATTTAGACATGATAAAATAATAATGATGACTAGCATTTATACAGTGCCTACTGTGTGCCAGGCACTGTGTTAAGTGCTTTACAATTATTATTTCATTTGATCCTCACAACATCACTGAGAGATAGGTGCTATTATTATCATCCCCATTTTACAGATGAGGAAACCGAGGCAAACAGAAGTCAAGTGACTTGCCCAGGGTCATAGAGCTAATAAGTGTCTGAGACCAGTGTGAGCAAGACTCAGGTCTTACTGATTCCAGGCCCAGCACTCTACCCATGCAGCTTTCTCACAGGGCTATTCAGAAGTGGAATGAATTGTCTCGTGAGGACTGGTTTTCAAGCTAAGGCTGGTTGACCACTGACTGGGCTTGCTGTGGAAGGGATTCTCATTTACATATCATATGCACCAGGCAGACTCTGAGGTTCCTTCCAACTCTGACGTTCTTTGATAACGCGGCCCATCTAATGCCACAAAAGTTAGTGATGCAGCCCAGATGTAGCTCCTGGCTGTCTCTCCAGTGTTCTGTGTACCATGCAGCATAATCATAAATCTATGGAAGTAAATGAATTTTGAGGTACACTCAGGCACCTCAAATACTTTGTCATACTTTATAATTTTCCCAATACCCCCAAAATACAGACCAACAATATAAGAACAGAGTTAGAAACAATAAGCAACATTTGTTAAAAGGGCCCTCTTGGCTAACTGAAAAACAGGTCTCCAGGGACAAGGAGCCCCTACTTTTGCAGGCCACTTGGTGAAATCTATGCTAATTTGGGGCACATGTATGCTCTTGAGTCCTCCACTGTCTGTCTCTCACCCATGTTTCCTGACATGACTCAGCACACTCTCCTTTGTCCTGCAGGATCTCTCAATTTCCAGGGATGCAGTGGGCCATTCTGCTACCCAGAGGCCTCTGCTTCAGGAAACCAGCAACTGTCCACAGGCCCTTCCCCCGAGTCTGCAATCTTTAATTCTGCAGGGCTTCAGTTCCTCTTACACACACCACTGAGAGTTTTGGTGCAAAGAAGAAAGCTGCAGAAATGGGGAGGGGCAGCTGATATTTCTGCAGCGTTTTGGAAAATATAGTGGGAGGACAAGCACAGTCATGTCCCTGGAAAGAATTGTTGGTGCTAAATAATCATGATCTTTATTAACACTCACCAACATTATTCATGAAATACTAATTTAGGAAAGAAAGACGTAGCTGATAGACCTTAATTCTATATCCCAGAGCTTTTTTTTCTTCTTACTGACATGGGCTCAGATTATTACTATATAACTTTTATATTTGAGTGAGTAATCTTGTTTAGGGAAGCTCAGTGGCTCCAACAATCCTGCCATTGATTCCCATAAGATTTGAAGCAATTTCAAAACTGATCCAGAATTGCCAGGCCATGAAGTTGTTAGCATAGGCATCCTTTGTTTCTTGGCCTTTTTAAAAAGCTCTACAGCATTCATCAGAAAGGATATCAGTGACAGCCTGTGAACCCCTTGCAAATGCTGTGGGTCCATACCAAGAAGTATCAGCAGATTTCAGAGAAGCCCCAGAGATGCTTAAAGTCAGAAGCTCAGATCAGGGCACTGAGCCAAATCAAAGCATAATGCAGTGTAATCACAGAGAGCAATTTAAAAATCAATATCAACCTGACAGCTAACGCAGTGTCTATGAAAACAGGTGAAAAATGGGACTCTCTCTCCTCTCTTATTCAGTCAGCCACTCCCACTACAATCCAGTCAGGCAAACTTACTCACCCAAAGTGGTATCCCCTAAAGGAGTAAAGGGGAGAGAAAGTCAGACAGGAGTGGGATGAACCAAAATTCTGCAAATCCTAGAAGAAATCTTTGTAGAGAGTAGATAGTTTATAATGATGATGTTGAAGACAGTGATAAAAACAAAATGTATATTCTAAGTTGGGCAACTCTCCAACTGAGCCCAGGTCCTGCCCTCAAACTGCTTATCATCTAAAGGGGTTCTTAATCTGGGATCTATGAATTTGTTTTTTTTAATATTTTGATAACTGTATTTCAATATAGTTGATTTCCTTTGTAATATTATGTATTTTATCTTATGCATTTGCAAACATTATTCTGAAAAGGGGTTCATAGGCTTCACCAGGCTGTCAAAAGGGTCCAAGACACAGAAAAGGTTAAGAACCTCTGTCCTAGGGTACTGAGACAGTCAAGACATCTGCAGAGGGGAAAAATGGAGACTAGGATGATGAAAAGAAGGGAAGAAAAGAGGAGACGTAAAAAGAGAAACTCTCTCATTAGTTAGCAGGACACAACTCAGAGCAAGCTAGATCCTATTACCAAGTGGTGTTCTAGGACCTGGTGCAGAATCCTGTTTAAAAGATGACAGCTTGGACCTCTACAGATTTCTTTTTTCTTGCAAAAGGAGGTCATTTTTAATGAATCAAACAAGTAATCAACACTGGAGCAATATAGATTTTTTGAAGGTCTAACTTCCCACCAGTACCAGCCCAGACTCTAAAGCTATGACTTCCATTCCTGGAATCTTTGAGTTGAGAACATTTGTTTTTAAAGCCCCATCAGTAGCCTAGGTGGCATAATGGATAGAATGCTGGACTTGTGGAATCAAGAAAGACTGAGTTCAAATCCAGCCTCAGACACTTAATTGTGTGACCCCAGACAAAGTCAGTTGAGCCAATCTCTCAGCCTCAGTTTCCTCCTCTGGAAATTGTAGATAATAAAAGCACCTACTTCACAAGGCTGTTGTGAGGATCAAATGAGATAGCGTATGCAAAGTGCTTTATAAACTTTTAAAGAGCTATATAAATGCTTGTTATTATTATTATTATTATTATTACTAAGTAGCACAGTAAATAGAGCACTCAACCTGGAGTCAGGAAGACTTTAGTTCAAATTTAGCCTCAGACACTAGCTTTATGACCCTAAGTAACTGACTTAAACTCTCTGTGCCTCAGTTTCCTCATCTGTAAAATGGAGATAAATTATATCACCTACCTCCCAGGATTGTTATAAGGACCAAATGGCAAAATATATGTAAAGTACTTTGCAAACCATAAAGTATGATTTAAATGCTAACTAAATAAATAACATCCCCATCAAGTACATGGGTACTAAAGGGGCTAGAAGGCTAGCCTTGGAGTCAGAAGAACTTGAATTCAAGTCTTGCCATTGACACATAAGAGTTGTGTGACGCTAGGCAAATCATTTAATGTCCCAGTATCCAGGCAACTGTCCAAGGCTAAAAGTCATTGGTGGGTTGCTGATCTGTTTCTATGAAGAGGGTCTATACCAAAAGTCTGCTATACCTCTGAAATCACAGGTCTATACAATACTAAAAAAGAAAAGAAAAAAAAAAGACAGTGCAAAGGAGCAAGAAATCTTTCCTGGGGTCTGACAATTTGTAATCTGCATATTTTCATTTGTGAAAATATGGTACAGGCTCTGTACCACCATTCCCCCGTCCTTTTCTCCTCCAGGGGGATTAGTTATCAGTTGAAATGGAAAATAAAAAAGCAGATTTACAAAGTGCAATCATAATGGATACCAGGAATAGGAATATTGTAGAGCACTCTAATAGCAGGTCAGAAAGAAAACTCCTGAGCTCCCCACTCCCTGAAAGTCCAGGCCTCTATCCTGCTTTTAGTCTATTTGAAAATAATGTCCCAGACTTCAGTAGCTCCAGGCAGATGGCTTATGTGAGACTACATGTTGGGGTGCCCTGAGAGAATAAGCAGGGCCTTCCTTACTCTCTGCAAATACAGATTTAATTCAAAGTGAGAATCATAAGCAATGAATAAATCCATACCTGGAAGCCTGTGCTACTGATCCCCCTTCCCCACCCCACCTGCTTTCCTTCCTCCAATTTAAATTGTAGACTATGTCTTCTTTTCTGCTGAGCCTGTAAGAATGGTAAGTGATAGGACTGAGCTGCAACCTGGCGTGCACTCTGCAATAGCAGCAGCTCATCGGTTGCCATGGCGCCCTGCAGTGCCATCTCAGACTTGGGTTCCTATTACAGACCAGACCTGCAGCTTCCAGAAAAACAGAATGCCCACCAGCCTGAGGCAATAAAAGAGAGACAGCTGGAAATCTTATTCTAGCTAATCACTTCAACCTTGTAGCCCAACCACCATCTCACTGAAGGGATTGGCAAAAAGAGCAGTGTTGGTGAATTTCAGTTGCATCTTATTTTTTGCTAAAGGGTAGAAATCAAAGATTCCAAGGACCCAGACAGCCTGCAATACAGATGAGATTCGTGCATTATCTTAGGATCTCAAAAGATCTTTTCTGAAAGAAAATGGTTGGTAGTAATAAGGCCCTTCATTTATTTACATGGCAACTGACACTTTTCAAAAGTACTTTATGTTATTTCATTTAATCCTCATTGTGAAATACGTAAGGCAATATATTATCACATCCACTTTAAAGATGAGAAAACCAAGCAAACATGGCTTAGCAACTTGCCTAGAGTCACACTTCTAGCAGACCAGAGGTGGAACTTAGGTTAGAGCTCACGTTTCCTGACTATCAGTCCCGTGCTTTTGCTGACTCCATTTCTTAAGTGTAAGTTGTTAAAAAGAAATGAGCTAACCTTGGTGACTTAACCAGAGGTATTTTGCTTCCCCTTTTCACATTGAAGGGAACCGTTTGAGATATGAGAGCTCAGCCAGAGGATTCAAAGACAGGCACAGTCCTGTGCACATGATTTGCTCAGCTGAGAACCAAGTG
Source organism: Vombatus ursinus (assembly GCF_900497805.2). NCBI lineage: Eukaryota > Metazoa > Chordata > Mammalia > Diprotodontia > Vombatidae > Vombatus > Vombatus ursinus. Next base: position 36,921,092 of record NW_020954556.1, on the reverse strand, counting down.
TTGCAATATTTATTCAGTGATAAGACCGTGCCATTCAGATTAAATGTCCCCTTCTGCACAGACTATTTTATAGTAAAATGGGCCTAGGGTCAACATGTGTCTTCCTGCTGCCCCTCAAGTTACTGGAGTATACATTATCACGAAAGGTTCATTCATTCCTGTTTTCAAAAGGATCCCTGTTTGCCTCCGATTTCAGTTAGAAACTTGTCCTCCCATTAAAGCTGTCTGATGGAGGGACAGGGAAACAAGGTTTATCATCTTATTTCTGGGGAAGAAACTGAGGAACAAAGAAAATAATTCTCTGGCTCTTTCAGTAGTATTGTGGCAGGATAAGGACCGGGAGTTCTGTTAATGGTATCAATTCCTGTGTTCTAAGCAACCAAAGGAGCCAGTGATGGCTCTCTGGATGATGCTGAAACCCAAGAAACAAAGGTTTTCCATTTGGGCTCTCTCTCAGCTTGTTTCCATGTTTTCTTTCTTTGGTCCAGAAGCTGGGTGAATGAACTCAGCTCTCTGTCTTCCCTTTTCATCTTTTCAGAGGCACCCTCTTGGTTACAAGCTGCTTGAAAAGTTCCTTCGAATAGACTGCCAGCAATCGACCTCAAGGATGGAAGAATACCGAGCCCTAAAGGTTTTGCATTTGCTGGAATCCAATGATTCGGCTGATTCTCTGGTGCTTGATGATAGCCATTTCTATTTCAAGATGCTTAAATCACTCTTTTGTTCATTCTGCTGTGTAACTAGGGCACAAGTTAAGACTGTTGTTTGGGGTAGGCGTCCTTTCTTTTGGCCTTGTGGAGTCAAACAACCCACTCAGAAAGGGGTTGGTCAGACATCTGATTAGCCTGATCTCTAGACACCCCCATCTCTAAACCTCATTTCAGGAGGCACTCAGAATAGCCGAGCCCCCAATGATATTTTTTTCTTATCTGACAAGCATTTATTTTCTCTCCCTCTTACATCCCCATCCCAAATGAAAAAAGAAGAAAAACAAAAACCTTGTAATAAATATGCAAGGCCATGTCTAAAAATGTTTGTCTCCTTCTGCAGTCTCTTACAACCTCTGATCTCCTTTTATGTTACTCACTCCCACAAGCCAAAGATTCATAGCAGGCTGTCATTTGGGGTGAGGCAAAGTCTTTTTCTCTCTCCTCCTCCTTAAAAAAAGCATCTCCATCTTCCCAGAATTCCACTGTTAGTTTGCTTGATTCAATCACCTAGCAACAACCCTGATGTTCCTTTACTTTCTCACACCTGGCTCTCCTTCCTAACTGCAAGCTTTCTAGGGCAGAGATCAGGTTCTGGGCCTAACCCATTTTCCACACTGCAGAGTATGAAGGCAATTCATGAATAAATAACAGCATGTTGAGTCACCGTGACAGAAAGTGTTCTGCTAACCTCTCAGTCAGACCCTTTTCATTTCATCTTTCATCCCCTTGGTCCACATGAACTGATAATTTATCATAAATTTAACTTACTTATCAGTTTATAATTATTTCCTATGACCACCACCACGGGACCTTTTTTGAATTCCCTGAAGTTCAGAATATTTTTTCTTTTAAAAATGTTTGTTGATTTTTATTTCTATTGATAACTTTAGCTTTTACATCATCATCAGCTCCAAATATGTCCTTCCCTCCTCTCTTACCCAAGGAGATATCCTCTGTAACAAAGAAGATAAAAATGAAGAAAGAAAGGCAGTTCAGCAAAACTAACTGATGCCTCATCTAACTCTAACAACATATACAATGTTCCATAACTATAGTTCCCCACCTCTGCAAAGCAGAGAGGGAAATGCATTTTCTCATCTCTTCTTTGTGGTCAAGACTGATAATGATAATTACATAGTATTTGGTTCTGTTTAGATTTTTTTTTCTAAAGAACTACCTTATGCAAGCCTGCTCAGTGCTCACTTGGTCCTGGGTTCCACAAAAAGTAGCCTTGAAAGCTCCCCACAATACCAGAATAGCACAGACATTTATTAATAGCTTAGAGGAACAAGGCAAAACAGAATGATGGGAAACCAAGTCTCTTGCTTAGTTTCTCCTGCAAGAGAAAGGGGGCTCCCCTTATTCATCTCAGACTCACTCTCAATATAAAGACTAATTCAGTTTTTACCACCTCACATGGGAACCTCCTAAACACTGGTCAAATACAGTAACAGAGCTGACAGCTTATAAAACCCATTCTAGGAATTTTCAATTCACTTAAGTTTACAAACTGTTCTGAGATCCTGCTCCAGTCCTGAAGAAACTTTGGGGCATGATATGACTCAGATGCTTTCATAACTTGTTTTTCCTGGAAAGGAAAAACTAGAGATTGTTTGGAAGGATATCATTGTTATATAGCCAGTAGGGATTCTAAATAATAATCTAATTATTATTATTAACAATTATATATTTAAATAATGCTTTAAGGTTTACCACATACTCTCCTTACAACCCAATTAGGGAAGTACTATTACTATTATTCCAATTTTACAGATGAGGAAACTGAGGCTCAAAGAATGGAATGACTTTAATAAGGCCACATGACCAGTAAATGACAGAACCAGGCCTCAAAGCACATCCGACTCTAATTTCAGTGTTCTTCCCACTCTGCCACTCTAAGTGGGTGGAGATGTTCTCCCTATTGCTTCCTTAATCATGAACTCCCAGTTCCTTCTTCAAAAAGTCTTTCCCTGGAAATTCATTAATAATGTATTCGCACATGAGAGATGGTCACATGTGACTACTAAGGAAATAATGGGATGACTCCAAAGAAGAAAAAAGTCACCCTGACATTTAGCTTGTTATCTAGGCTGGCGCTTAAATATATCAAATCATTAAGGGGCTGGTGAACCAGGCTGACTAAAGCTACCACAACTGTCTGGCCAGGACCTTAGTCCCAAAAGGAAGAAAAGAAAATTAGTTTAATCGAAGCAGAAGAAACTGAGTCTGACTGTGTTTCTTTACTCTTCATATGGAGGAAGAGGAGAGAATTACTGGAAAAGTAGAAAAGAAACAATAAATAAATGTCAAAGGCAAATCTTAAAGTCTAAGGAACAAACCTTGAAATGGCCCTTCCTCATCTTAAGTCTCTCTCCTCTCCAAACCATCCTCTGCACAGCTGCCAACATTATTTTCCCAATGAACACGTCATCGGCCTGCTCAGAAACATCTAGTGACTCCCTGTGGCCTATAGACTGAAATATAAACTCCTCAGCCTGGCTTTTTAGGGCCCTGCACAGTCTGGCTCCAACCTAACTTTCCGTTACTTCCCTGCATGTTCTATACATTCCAACCAAAGTAGACTACTAGGTATTCCCTCAACTCAGTGTCCTATCTCCTAGCTAATACATTTTCACAGGCCATCTCCCAGGTCCCTTCTCCATCTCCATTTGTTGAAATTCTTTTTCTTCAGAGACCAATTCAGGGGTCATTTCCTCTGGGAAGCCCTTCTTGATCCTTCTCTCCAATTGAAAATGATCTTGTCTTCTACAGATAATCTACAGATTATCACATTCTGCCCTGCAGCATATATTTATTTGTGTACTTTGTAGTGTTCCCCCACCCCCACCCCAATCCCTCCACTTTGGGCCATTCTCATCCTGGATTCCAGGCAAGTGCATGGAAATTTGGGCTGGGGAAGGATCCCTTCTCCTTGCCCTCACTTCAAAACACAGACAGATTTCCTCTGACTGTCACTGCCAGCCTTGAAGAATCAGGGGTCCAAATTATGTTATGAAAACTCTTTTTTATTGGCTACTGAGCCAGACCTCTGAGGGTACACTTAGAGGACATTCCCCATCCCTTCACAAGTCTCTTATCTGGTAACTTTTAAGTGAAGACTTCTGTGAGTCACTAGGTGGGGCAAGGGGCAGCATCTGCCTTATCTCCCTACCCTGTCTGTAGACACACAATCTCTCTCTCTCTCTCTCTCTCTCTCTCTCTCTCTCTCTCTCTCTCT